>NC_067400.1:557569603-557607601 GCF_016432865.1 Antechinus flavipes | reverse complement strand
CTAGAAAGGACAGAAAGAAAATAACTAATAGAGAGTGATAAAATATCTAATTTAAATGAAAAGGAATTCCTTGTATGTGCCTTTTCATCACTCATATCTATCCTTTGAACTATCTGATTTATGAAATATATTCGTTCTACACCTTTACTTCTAAGAACCCAGGGTCTTTTCAAGGATTTGCTCATTTCCCATCCAATTTGATACCTAATGTGATCCCTAAAAATGATAATGTCCTACTCCCAGTTAACTTTATTTTGCATATTTTTTGCATGGACTTATTTGTGTTCATGCTGTTTTTCTCCCCAATAAAATTTAATTCTTTCAAGTCAAGGACTGTTTTTGTCTTTGTATTACCAGCTCCTTGCACATATTGTTGTTTTTAGTAATTTTAGTCACATCTGACTCTTGGTGACCCATTAGGGCTTTCCCAAGAGAGAATGGGCTACCTCTGGAGTTGCTTGGTTCTTCCTTATTGGAAGTGTTCAGGCAAAGACTGGATGTTCATCCTTTGTAGAGAGAGAGATCTTTTTTCAGATATGAGTTTTGTAGAGTATGTAGACTCTAAAATTTTCTCCAGCGCCAAAGTTCTTTTCTTACTTGTAAATATTTGTTGGCTCTTTGGCTTCATTTAGTCTTTTATTAACATAAACAGAACCTTAGTTTTCTGTATAAAACAACAAAAACAACAGAACTTTTAAACCAAGAAGCAGAAAGGCTTAACCAACTCTTTGGTTGAATTTTAGAGAAGATATGAATCATTCACCTTTTAGAAGCAGACTAACAGCTTTAAACAGATGCTATGCATGTGTCTGTGAACTGACATTGTTTATTATCAAGGACAAGGTGGGGGAGCTAATGGGCTAGTGGTGAGGTTATGGTAGGAGAAGAAGGGACAAAAATGGAAAAACCAAAAAGTTGCCCTACTTCTCTTGAGTCTGGTTTCATTATTTAGCTTAGTGTTGTGAATATCTGAATAGACATGCCTGTATTCAAATATAAATTCAAAAGTACAATCTAAGCAAAATAGAGAATAATTGCTTTCTGGATTACTTGTGTTGAAGCTCCCCTCCAATAGAGCAGATAATTGAGATCTTAATATTTGAATGGACTGCAGACGTCACACTTGAGTAATAAAAGGGTGGTTAACTTAGATTTCACAGATTTGTTTTTTTTTTTTTTTAATAAATTGACCTCCTTCCTCAAATTTTCTTTGTTAATGCTACATAGTTGAGGTAATGTTGATCTCTTTACATTCTTAAGAAGAAATAATGATAAGGACTGACTCTGTGATTTCAAGGTTATAGAGAACTCATGGATGAACAAACTCTCTCCTCCAACAGGTATAGGCACCTTCTATAAGTAATCTTAAACAGTTGCTTGCAGCAAGGAGAGGTTAAGGGCCATACAAGCAAGTTCCTCCAGGGTACAAGGCAAACTCTCTATTTTGCCACAGATATTTCACTGGAAGATTCATGAGCATTAATAAAAACAAGTTTTGGAATACTCCTTTGTTGTTAAAACATAATACTGAATATGGCGTGGAACTAGATAATATGGCACTAGATAATAGGTGGAAAAACCATAAATTAATCACTGCCCAAACTATTTAGAAGTTATTGAAATTCAGAGAAGAATTATTTCTGTATGAGACATTTCTTTTAGTAAATTACAAGTTCTTCAAGACAGGGATCTTACCTTATTTATATCTTTCAAATGCCTGACATTTGTTATATTTTTAAATGTATTCAGGATCTATGAGCAATTCCTGGTGGGGAAACTCCATCCACCAACAAAGATGCAGTTCAGATAAGTCTTAGAACCTTTTTTGGGGGGGTTGGAGGAGGGGTCACTGAAAGTTAAGATGACTTATCTAGGATTTCATCGGTATCAGAGAAAGGACTTTCAACTAAGTCTTTATGAATCCAATACTCTATTCAGTGCTAAATATAAAACCTCTTAGGAATTGCAGATAGAAGAGGCTTAAGAAATGTTAGTTGAATTCTGAATAAAGAATCTGAACCTTAGAAATCATAAGTGAATTGTCCAAAGTCACAGAGTTCATTTTTGATAGAATTGGAATGAACTTCATCTCTTGAATCTCAAGTTTAATGTCCATTTCCTTCCCTTAATTAAATACACATAAGTAAAAGGCAAAGGTTATATGAAAATTTCTCCATTCTCAAATTACAAGGATGTCATCTTCCCTTTCAGATCATTCTGTCAATTTTTACCAACAGCCTAAGTGTAAGATGATATTGAGCAAAAGAACAGTGAAAAAAGGTAATTCTGCCATAGACATATTATTTCACTTTTTCATAGTGCTATTTTATTTACAAAACTATTTTTCAAAACAAGTAATGCAAATACAATGCAAATATTTCCTATTTTACAGGTGTGCAAATGATGACTCAATAGAATTGTTTGACATGCCCAAGGTCAATGTTGGCCAATGTTGCAAGAGTGGGATTGGGATTTGTACCCAGATTTTCTCACTCCAAACACAAGAGTTTATTCCCTATATCATGCTGCCTTATTTTTAGACATTCATAAATGCTATGTTCATTTTTAAAAACAATTTCATCTTTTTATATTGGCTATGCATTAGGGGGTAAATCACTGAACCTTTCAATCCCTCAGGAAACATAAGAAGGAGTTTTTGTAGGTCTCAAACTTATGTGAATGTGAAAGCAGCACATTCATCTTGAATAATTATTCTTTACAGTTTTTTTAATGATCCCAAAACTTCTCAAGTGAAGAAAGCTCAACTTTTTAATGCTTATGTGCAACCTCCTTGTCTCTAAGTTCTTCCATTGCTATTCTAGCTTAAAGACTAAGAACCTATAGTAGAGAAGCAGCCGAACCGTAAACACACCCAGTCACCACTGTGGGGGGGGGAGAACCTTCTCTCTCGTTGGATTTTGTGTCTGTTTTTCTGGGCCTTGAATGAAATGGATTTTTTTTTCTCCTCATGTAAGCTATGCTCTTTGAATCATAGAACCAGAGCTACATTCTCTCTTTTAACTTTTAATTCTATATTTTATAATTTATAATCTATATTTTAACTTATATTAGGAAGGGCTACATCCATGTTAGGCAGCTAGGTGGAACAGGGGAAAGAATGCCAGGCCTGAAGTCAGAAAAACTCATCTTGAGTTCAAATTTGGTCTCAGACAATTAATAGCTGTAGGACCCTGGGCAAATCACTTAATCTTCTTTGCTTCAGTTACCCTTCTGTAAAATAAGTTGGAGAAGCAAAGGGCCACTATTCTTTGCCAAAATCTATCCTGAATATGTAATGAAGAATTAGACATGGCCAAAATGACTCAACAACATCTATGTAAGAAGCTTCATTCTAACTTAGGTAAGGTAAAAATATTCATGTAGCTGCTTAATGTCCATTCTAAACCATTCAGTCAGCATCCATTTAGAAAAAAATACTCTTCTAGTATATTGCCAAGATCTCTTGGGCTTGATGTTTCTTAATTTTTCAGTTCTAAAATTCTCTGATTCCCCTATGAAAATTAGAGTGGATAAGGCAAAAGAATAAGATCATTGTCTGCCTTCTGTGTAGCTATAATTTTATTGTTCTTCATGTACAGCAACAAGCCTAAGCTACAGCAACATAATTGAAAGACATATTTTGGGGCAGAGCCTTTATGGTCTTATTTAACTACTTTTATGTATCCTTATTGTAAAAGATTCCACAGTACTTGTTTATTGACTCTAAAAAATAAATTTGATTGAGTAAAGCAGAACTTCTGTAAAGTGTATATATCTATATCTATATCTATATCTATATCTATATCTATCTATCTATCTATATATATATATATATGATGTCCTTATTATCAAGATAGAAATTCACTACATGAATGCACATTGGTCACTCATATATAACTTATTTTCTGACTGGTTATAACTTGGCCCTGGTCAAGTATGAGAGGCATTATATGAGAGGCAAGACTTGACACCAGGTCTTCCTCACTTCAGAGCTGGTCTTCTTTCTAAAGAGTATCCTGACCTTCCAGTTCCTATAACCCTTTTAGCTTTCAGTAAGCCTTTCCATATCCCTTATTCAATATGAAAGAGATCACCATCTTTGCACTTAAGAAATAAAATAAGAGATTATTTATGTTTCTTATGTCCTCTAATAAGTTTTTTAGATTCCTGGGATATATGTATTCTAGGTTGGCAACTCATGTACAATTTCCTGTGTAGCAAATAAAGATATGAATAAATAAAAAAATCATTTGTATCATGTATTAAACAGTGATACAAATGAAGACAGCCCTTGCTTCCAAGGAGCTTATGTTCTAGAATTTCCCTGATGGGAAGTTATATGTTGATCTGGAAAATTATAGGATTGATGAGTAGAGCAATTATAGAGTAGATTGATACACACTTTCCCAAGAGCAAGTTTGATTTGGGGGAGGTGGGAAGGGTGCACTGTAGTTGTCATATTATGCGTAGCTGTAGCAGCATGTAGCTAGTGAGAGCTGTTTCAAAATTGAAATGAAGTAGTTCTGGAACAGGTCCTAGGCAACTGAAGCAAAGACCATTTTCAGTCACTCACCAGAGCAATATAGCTGTAGGGATGAAAGGATTAGGTCCTACAGGTCTAGATTTTTCCTTCTAAATGGCATGACAACAAGGCAGGGAATTATATAAGTATCTCATTCCTAGTTCACTGTGATCCCCGGAAAATCCAATTAATCTTTGAGATTCTCACTCCAAATTATGAAAGAGGGCCCAAGTTAATCAATGACTAAGTTAATTGTGTAATGGGCTGAGGCTTGAGTTGATGCACTGAGGTCCCAAGCACTTGAGACTAAATAGTAATTGGACCATACTCTATTAATATATAAGCTTGGAGAAAGAATGGCTCCTGCCCACTCTTTGTGAAAGTCCTGATGTGTTGTATAGGAAATGGCAATTTTGGTGGGTGGAGGTAGAGGAGTGGGAAGGGAAGCGGAAGGAGAGACTGCTGGCTGGCATCTTGACACAGCTGCTCACACTGCTATCGAGTGGGCCCTTCACCTCCGATCCCTCTCTGCTAGCTGGTTTCCTGTTGCAGCTGCCCATATTGCCACAATCCTTCTTGCGCACATTGCTATCACAATCTCCCCTCACCTTTACTGAGAATAAAAATTGAAGATCTTTCCCTTAACCTGAATTCCTGACTCTGGCTGATTTTAAATATGCAGTCATCACTAATTGTAATTTAGATGTCCTAACAGTTTCTTCTTTCAGTAGTTCCTCTTATTCTTAAAAGTGCCATTCAGAGTTAAAGATAAACAATCTTTAAAATGAAGTTGTCACTAAGAGAAAGACAGGGAGATTTTCAAATATAGGTCTGTTGGAATCTTTACAAACTGCTAACTCATTAGAGTTGATAGATTATTGATCTGATTTTACAAGAAAATGTTTTGGGCCAGAACCTGAAACAAGGCACTAAGTGGAACTAATTAATACAATGCTAGTGTTTACACCTTTACTCATTGGAATTCACAAGTATGGGAGATTCACAAAGTAAACTTTGTAACTTTGTGAATTCACACCTCCCTTGAAGCTCTTAGGGCCATAGAGCACTATGGAGAAACTCATAATCCCTCTCTCTCGTATCCCACAATCCCTCTCTCAAAGGAGCATAAATAGAGCTTCAATGGGCCAATCAAAAGAGTTTTCAGAGGAAGAAGTTATGAGTGGGAGTTGAGCTAGAACCAGGGGAGAATTACTTCGGAAGGCAAGAGAGACAGATTCATCTTTGTGCTAGCTGGAGGCTGAAGGGAGCAGAGGCAAAGGACAAAGTGGCAGGAGCTCTTGGAACCATGCAGAGAGAGAGGCCTCTAAGCTAACCGGGGCTATATTAGAGACAATAAAAGATCTGGACTTTTATCACCTGGCTGTGTTTTGGGTGATTATTTACTTTCAACTGCAACTAAGGCTGCCTCCAGAAAATCTCCTCAAGAAACCTTCTCCCCCAGAGAGAACCATCTATCTTATATATTTTAAGAAGAAAAAGAACACAACATAGGTGTGTCTCTCATCTGTTTCCTTTATTGTAAACTGCACAAGAACAGATACTGTGTTTTATTGATAGTGTATCTCCTCCAGTTCCTAAAATAATATTTTTGTTGCAATTTTGAATTGCTGAAATGACAGTAAAGAGTTACATTCAAGACTGTCTTTACTTTCAAGTTACATGTCTAAGATTTATACAGCTAGTAAGGGTCTTAGGCTAAATTTGAACTTAGAAGGATGATATTCCTGCATCCAGACACATGGCTCTATCCACTATATCATCTATGCTTCTTCACTGGTGATATCTTTCCATAAAACTAAGCGCATATTAAATTAGAGGCTCCAATACAGATGACTTCTAAGTGTGTTCAGGAAAGGCTAGTACCTCTAAGGTGAGGGCTACTGAGCCCTTTACAAGGCTGCTTTCTACCTTTGGTGTACATCCGATCTACCTACCACTTACTTCTGACTCCAAGAAGAGAGAGCATGCACAGTATGCCTTTTCAACAGACAGGCTACATCAGGTTGAGAGGAACCAATGGGTCTCACATCCTATGATAAGTTAGGGCTGTGTCTCCCCAAACATATGAAAACTTCCCTTGCTGAAATGGGCAGATGAGAAGTTTGTTCCAATAATCATGAAGGTAAGTGAAGCAGGTACTGTGGAGCACTTAGACTTTGATTAAACATCAAAGACACCAAGGTCATCCACTGCATCTCAGTCATCACCAGGGTAGTTATTTATGTAATATTTCATTATTTCATGTGTCTATGCCTTGTATTTTCAAAGAGATTATAAGAATTGAATTTTATAACAATAACAATATTAAACAATAATAATTTAATTATTAATTAAATAACAATAACAAAATTAATAGACTTTAGAGTTATAAAATTCCTATATTTTTAACTAGGTTTTCACAATTATACTCTAAATAGGTAATACTGTTGTTTTCATTTAGAAGTGATTTTTTCAGGGTTCAAATAAATGAGATTTATTCATAGTCACATAAATATTGTATCACCTATGAAGTCTAGAACAATTTTTACACAAAAAAAATCTAAATAAATATATTTAGGATTGACTTTAATTTAAGAACATATTCTCCAGCAGTGAAGGCTAAGGCAAAAAATATGAACATATAAGAAAGTGTTCTTTGTACTTAAAGTATTCTATTGGTACACCTTTTTCAGCTTATTTATGAAGTATTTATTTTTTGTTCCCCTGTCAAACCTTGAAGTGATTGTTTCCCATAGAGTTGCCTGGGGACTTGGAGAGACAGGTGTACATAGACTAAATGAAACCCAGGAAAAATGAAAAAGAGCAATGGGGAATAGAAATAGTTCCTTCAAATGATAGCGTGAGGAAGGCCAGCAGCATGCTCAAGAGCCACAGGTTCTGAGATAAGGCAAAACCTAAAATGTAGCAGAAGAAAATCAATTGCTTAAGGGACAGAATTATTACATAACCAGTCATTTGTCTTCTAAACACATTTCTCAACCTGGGCCATAAGCCAGCCACTCCCATAATGGTAGCTCCAGTTTCTGTGAACTTTGCTGCTATGTCAATATCCCTCAAGATGGTACTGGTTGGAAGTCCCTTTGGGGATAAGAGAGGTCAGGGAATCTGATGCTGCCAAGAAGATGAGACTATCATCCCTTTGAACCTTTGTTCAGTTCACCACACTGCAAATGAAGGTTGACTCAGCAGTTGAAAACTATATCTCACAAGCCCAAAGTGGAGATATTTCTCATTTACCTAAGATCTGTATTGTCTAAAAAAACTCACAGCAATATCATGGAAGATTGTCAAGTTTTAGATCTCTTGATCCTTTCTCATCCATGGTATGGTTTTATTTTTTTAGGTGCAGGGTAATTTCCTGGTTAAGTTCTTTTTTTTCATTCTGAGAAGTATGTTAAGAATATTTTTTTCTCCTGGGAGTCTGTTAATTGTCTCTTTAATTTAGGAGCTAATTGGATATTTGTTTATCTATCTATCTATGTACCTATCTCTCCTCCTTGACCTATCTTTTGACACTGTTGACCTATGCTTCTGGCCATTTTATTTTTTCCCCCCGCACCACTCTCTTGATTTGTTGTTGTTGTTGTTATTCCTTTGTTCAGTTTTATCCAACTTTTTTGACCCTATGCACCACAACATGCCAACTCTTTCTATCCTTCTCTTTCTTTCAATGTCTGTCCTAGATTATACTCATTGTTTCCATGATATTTTCCAACCATCACCTTCTCTATTTTCCCCTTTTCCTTTTGCTTTCAATCTCTTCCAATATCAGAATCTTTTCCAATGAATCCCATCTTCTAATTATGTGACCAAAGTGTTTAAGTTTCAGTTTCATTCTTTGATCTTCCAATAAATAGCCTTAATTAATTTAAGATAATTGACTAATTTATTCTTTTTGTTGTTCAAAAATCTTTCAAAAGTCTTCTCCTGAAAGTATTGATTCTGTGGTGCTCAGTTTTCCTTATAATCCAGCTGCTATTGGATCTGACACTACTTCCATTTTTTCTCTTGCTGTTTGCCAGGAAGTGATGAAATCAGTTGCCAAAATCTTAGGTTGTTTTATTTTTATGTTAAGTTTCAAGCTTGCTTTTATACTGTTTTTGTCACCCTCATCAAAATATTCCTTATTTCCTCTTCAGTTTTCTTCTCTAAGTGATAGCATCTGCATATCTGAGATTATTGTTATTTTTCCTGACAACCTTAATTCCAGCATTTCATTCATCCATCTTGGCATTTTGCATGATGTAATACTTTTCCAATCTTAAACCAATCAGTTGTTCCATGTTCAGTTCTAAGTGTTGCTTCTAGACCTGCATACATATTTCTCAGGAGACAAAGTATGATGATCATGTACTCTTCTATGATCTAATGGTTCTTCTGTCTCATTTATTGATTCATCCTTGTGGGCATTTCTCAAGGCTTTCCTTCATCCCACAATCATTTTTTCTACATATTCTCTTGGTGATCTTTTTAGTTCCCAAAAGTTTAATGATCTTTTCTATGCAAGTGACTCCCCTATTTATACATCTATCCCCCCTTTCCTTCCTATGCTTTAATCCTGAATCATCAGCTGTCTATTGAACATTTCAAATTTAATATCTGAGGCATAGCTCAAACTCAATACATCTAAAATAGAACAATATTTTTCTCCAACTTCTACCCATTCCTCTTCCAGATTTCTAAACGTCTGCTAAAGACAACATCATAATATTGGTATTATCTTTGATTTCTCACTCTATCTCATCTTACATATCTATTGAGTTGCCAAATCTTGATATTTTTAATTCTGTGGCATCTCATGAAGTCCATTCCCTCTCTCTTTAGTTCAGGCCTTTACCACCTCATGCCTAGATTATTGCAGTGACTTACCAATGTTTCTCCTTGATTCAAGTTCTTTCACGCTTATTAGTTATTTTCTTCCTTTAAGACACAGCTCATATAAACTATATATTTTATATATATTATATATAGTCTTTTCTCCTTCCTTCACCTTCTCATGTTTTTTTTTCTGACAATACCTTGTATTTAACTACTTTTTAATTTAATTTGTTTATTTTCATTATGTCAATACTTATATATTTTTTCATTCATTAAATATAAACTTTTGTATATAATTGTTTCATTTATTGTAAATCAATCACCAGTATCTAGCATAGTACATGAGATAAAGTGCCATTTAATAATATTTAATAATAAATTTAATTTGATAATAAATAATAATTAAAACATTAATAAATGTGT
Organism: Antechinus flavipes; assembly: GCF_016432865.1. Classification (NCBI taxonomy): domain Eukaryota; kingdom Metazoa; phylum Chordata; class Mammalia; order Dasyuromorphia; family Dasyuridae; genus Antechinus; species Antechinus flavipes. The sequence continues at coordinate 557,597,817 of NC_067400.1, read as the reverse complement.
TTTGATTGATTGACTGTTGAGAAACATTTGGCTAACTTTCAAAATGGAGATAGATGTTTGGTAAAGAAAACACCAGATTAGAATATAAACATCTTCAGTATCCTATGAAGAAGTATAATGGAAGAATCTAAACAATATCATCTCATAATATAGAGAAAAGCAATAGATAGTAAAAGGAAGACTAAAGAAAACTTGACAAAATATTCAACTAAGAAAAGTCATCAAAGTGTATTCCAGGATGAGGATGGAGAGAGGATTACAAACTAAAGAAAAATAGCAAAGATTTCAACAAATGTTCATAAAACTTTATTTTTCATCAAGAATAATAGAAGAGATAGATACTAGAAATTAAAAATTGTGTAGTCATTTAGTCAATTTATAAGGTATCTGAAGAAGTTATGATATCAAAGGTGTAGAAAAAAGTTCAGATCTTTCTAATATAAAAAAGTGACTCAAAAATCTACAAGTATTAACATATTACTCTCTTAGTTATACAAAACTTTATTATAGTCACCTAAACATGATGTCAAAGGATGCTTGATAAGGGTTTTTATATATCAAGATCATTCAAAATGCTTAGAATGTGTTCAATGTTTTTGTAACAGAGAATCACTGTTCAATGATCCTATGATAATAAATATGAGTAGAGGCATAAAACAATAAGACATATTTGCTAAAAACATGAGCAATTATAATGGAGAAGATGTCAAGGAGAAACTGTCCTTAGATATAGTGGTCTTCTAGATTGTAGTGTCAAACTCAACTATGGACAAGGACCTTAAACTGTAGAAAAGCTCACATTTAGTTTATCTCTGTTTTGCTGTTATTTTAAAGTTATTATTATTATTATTATTTGCTGAGGCAATTGGGGTTAAGTATCTTGCCCAGAGTCACACAGCCAGGAAGTTTTATATGTCTGAAGTCACATTTGAATTCAGGTCCTCCTGATTTCAGGGCTGCTGCTCTACCCATTATACCAACTAGCTTTCCCAACTTATTTTCTTAAATAATCCTCAGCATCATTTTAATGTACTCTGGGCTGCCACATGTTTGACACCTGTGTTCAAAATGCCTTTGTTTGCACATTATATTATATTTTTTGCATTAACCAAGATTTTCCAGAGCTTCCTGAAAGAGATCTGAAATCCACATGGGAAAGACAAAGTAGATGAAAAATACTGTTTAGATTTCAAAACATATCTGAATAGATCCCTTTTATTTAAAACTGATGAATTAATGGATAAAGTGTAATGCCCAGGGTTAAAATGGAGAGTAGAAATTAAAAAGGCATTTTTGCTTGTTTGTTTTATTTTATATTTTAGTGATTCTAAGCCTTATATAATTATAAAGGTCTATCTTTTCAATACAAATGTTTTATAGATTTGGAAAATTACCGCTTCTTAAGAATACAGAGGAAGTAATAGAAAGGGATGTGGTAGGCTTGTGTTGAGTAGGAAATGTTGAATTTCATTTACCTATTTTGCAATTTTTTTATTTCATTGGATTGTTTAATGCATTTAAATTCAGTGTTGTGATTTATAGTTTTATTTTTATTCTATGTATTTTGTTTTCTTTGCATCTTTTTTCCTTTTATAAGTCAACATTTTGATGTCCCTATGATTAATTTTGTTTATATTACTTTGGTGAAAGTCTCTTTTAAGGTTTGGCAGACTATGGCCCACAGGTCAAATCCAGTTTGACTCCTCTTTTTTCTATGGCTCAAATGATTTTTGTATTTTTAAATATAGTTTTGTTGGGGCAACTAGGTGGCACAGTGGATAGAGCATCAACCCTGAAGTCAGGATGATCTGAGTTCAAATCTGGTCTCAGACACTTAAGACTTCCTAGTTATGTGACCCTGGGCAAGTCATTTAATCCAATTGCCTTAGCAAAATACACACACACACACACACACACACACACACACACACACACACACACGTTTGTTTGTCATGTTACACTTCCATGCAACTTGAGACCAGTGATGGTTAAAATGTAGTACCCTACTCCCCCATCCTCTCAATTATTAGCAATGTTAGCAACATTATTCTTCAGATATGCTAGGAAATAATTTACACTGTGACGGTTCCTTATTCCTCTAGTGCTTATAGTCTCTCAAGGTGCTACAAATATATAACTTCATTTTCAGAAAATATTTTAATATTTTAATAATTTTAATATCATAAAATAATAATTTTAATATCATTTGATTGTTGATACCAAGAAATTAGAATATGAATTTGTGTATGTGTATATGTGTATATGTGTTTGACTAGCAGAGTTCTCCAAATTATGAAGGTTGACTACTGACCACAGGCCCTGCTTGCCAGGGCTCAAAGTCAATTCTGCACAAAACAATCCTGTAAAATAGATATTGAAATTACTAGAAAAGTTTTACTAATTAATAGCAGAATATATTAAACATAATATAGTTAAAATTATTATATTATATGGAAATTAAGACTCATGTAGCTTAAGGTACATATGTCCATGGTCACATAGCTAGTAAATCTTGGAAACAGATTTTTGGCCTCACTCTCCTTATTCTAAATACTATACTTTAAAGCAGTAATACCGATATAAAATGAATTGGTGGTTCTATCAGAGAAAGAAGGAGGCACTTTTGAGAGATGTTGAAAATGTGAAATTTATAGGCCTTATCAAAAGGGTGAGATACAGTGATGCATTGAAGATGGCACCTATATTTCAAGCCTAAGGAACTGGGAGGATTGTGTTTCCATTTACAGCAATAGTAAAGACAGGAAACAGAAAGAATTTAAGGGAAAAAATTATGAGTTCAATTTTAGACACGTTAAGTTTACTGGACATCCAATTTAAGATGTCTGAAAGGCAGTTGGAGATATGAAATTCAAGGTTATAGCTGGATAAATAGATTTAAGAATTGTGAATATAGACATGCTAATCTCCTTGGTAATTCATGGGAATTGATGATACTACCAAATGAAGTAGAAATGAGGAACATGAAAGAGGGCCTGAGAAGAAGACATGACTTACAATTTATCAAGTATTTTTTTTTATTTGTCAAGCAGTCAATCCTTCTAGATACTGTTCTTCTATGAACTCCATTTAGAAACACAGAGGTTTGTCCTAATTTTTCTCAGGTAGGAGAAACTCTTTTCCTTCTGCAGGGTGGAATTACAGAACACTCAGCTCTTTCTTCATAATTACCCTATGAAAAGGTAATATAAGCATTTATTAGACTAATTTTATAGATCAGAAAACTAAGACTCTATATTTTAAATGATTTGCTCAAGGTCATTCTACCAGTAAATATGAGATCTGAGGTTTTATCTCTACTCTTTTGATTTCCAAGGTCAAATCTCTTTTCATTAACATAGCACCTCTTTATCTTTTTTTTCAGATAGATATAACACAAAATCTTCAAAATTAAAGTCATTTTCTAATATGAAGGAATATAACTTTATATACTCTCTCAGAGGACATTTCTGTGACATTATGAAGATTAACCATGAAGTAAATATAAATCCTTGAAAAATGTCATAAACTTTCACTAAAGCAGTATGGGCTAATGAAAAGAGCCCTGAATTTGGAGCTAAGTGACTTAGTGCTGACCTTTAATATCTGTTATCTTGTGTAAGTCATTTAAATTCTGAGTCTCATTTGTAAAATGGTAAGTATAATAATTATGCTACCTACCACCTCATATGGTTGTTTGCAACAGATTCATATGAGGTTTTGTAACTACAGAGATTTGGACATAGCATTAAATTAAATCTCTATATTTAAAAGCAAATACAAATTTGATTTTTAAGATTAACATACAAGATATGCCTTCTTCAATATATATTATGAGGGTTTTTTTTAACTATATCAGGTTAATAATAGATAATATTTATTTAGTACTTTATTTGACAAAGCACTTTTCATGTTATCTTATATCATGTTCACAACAGCTCTGAGCTAGGTACTGTCATATCCATTTTATAGGTGAGAAAAATGATGCTTACAAAGGGTAAATGGCTAAAGTTCCACAACTAGTAAATGTCTGAGGTATAATTCAAAATTGAGTTTTCCTGATTTTAAGATCTGCACTTTATGTACTAAACCACTTAGTTGAAGGTGATAAATAAAATAATGTGAAAACTAGCCACTGCTATCAAATGTATCTGAACATTTTAGTTGATCATGAGTTCAATATTAGCCAATAAAACAAATGAGAAACCTGAGCCCTGAAGGGGGGCAGATGCCTCAATTGGATTCACATAGAGAGTAAGTAATAAAAATGAATTCTGAGACAGTAGAATTAGATGAACTCTAAAAGCTCTTATGTTTTGAAAAACCCAGGTCATTTGCCTTAAGTGGATCAGGCTTTTCCCCATTCATGTACATCTTGTGTATATTGATGTTGAAAGGAGGGTTATTGTCTTGACCACATTTTAAAGCTATGTTGCTCTATAGGCAGGTCTGTGACTTCCTCTTATACATATACTTTTGTCCCTTCCTTGTTAGCAGATACTCTTGGGTCTTCAGCAGGCAGCTTCAGAAGAAACCTGCTTTCCATCTACTGGCCATCATGAGCCAATAATACAGAAATAAAAAGATAAATAACCACCAAATTTAGGAATGACCTTGGGTGAGGGAACTTTAATATTTTAATCTTTTCCTATACATATGTATCTATTGAAATATGAGAGTCCAATGGTACTTCAAGGGTTTTTAGATGCGGTCCTGAAAAATCAAGAAAAAATGAATTGGATAAAGACAAATGTCAAATATCACAAAGCAGGGAGTGATAAAAAGTATTTGATGGCAAAATCAACTTCCAAAAGTATCTCAAAGACTACAATGCTGATCTGTCATTTTATCAAAATGAATATTCTTTCCAGGGATGTAGATTTTAACATACATACACACACATCTTCATTCTGAATAACTCTTATTCGTATCCTTTGGTAAATATTTCATAGGAAATTCATTTTTCCTACACTAGCTGAGGTAAGGTTCTCTGGGATTAATTTAGTAAAATCTGGAAGTACCTTTCATCTCTTTATAATGCTCAGTCACTGGTCCTTCTTTATCCCTGTGCATTCCTTTTTTCAGGCTAAAAAAAAACCATTTATACTATCAAAGACAAGAAGCTTTTTATTTTTCTCCTAAGATGATATGCTCCTGTGCAAATATTTAAATTATGAGAAGCAATCACTGATTCCATTTACCTTCCCAATATATGTACTTGTGCTTAAAATGGTTCATTGTCATTTTGTATTATTATTGTAGCAGTTTACATTCTTTCCTCAGAAAACAATATGTTTACTTAAGTGCTCAGGGACAAATCTATTTAATATGAAAAACTATCTGCATATCCCTCTAAACAATGGCATTTTAAAAGATATAATGTAGTATTCTTTTTTTTAATATGATAGTAAAACAGAGCCTCACACTTATTATCCTTGAAGTGTTTTCTCATTGTCGTTTGTAATATTTTGAATGCAGACTGGACTGAACCCCTGCATTTCCTGCTAAATCTATTGTTAAAAGAACGAAGGGAGGAAATAATACATGAAAATGTGATTTCACAATCAGTTTGTGAAACCTTTCTCCACAATTCTGTTCCCTATTCCTATATCAAGGAATGACCATCCTTTGAATTTGACTCTCTCCTAGCTTATCATGATCTTTATGCCTCAATATTTTCCCTTGATTCCTCTGTAAATTGATATATGTTTATGACGTTCCCTTAAAAACAAAATAGTGAAGAACGACTGGTTCACTCAGCACAAGATGTTCCTGGAAATGACCTCTTGAGGTATTTGGGTCAAATAGAATGACAAAATGAGGATAATCAGAAGTCTGGTCACTTCTGGGTTTTTTTTTTCAGGTTCTTTCAAAAAGCTCTGTGGTATGAAATTAAACTGCCTACATGTTTATGTTGGTGAAATATGAATGTAATTAGTGCCTTCTAGGACTGTTTGTAGGAATTGCATACAAATGAGGCTCTCTAAATATTTATGGGACATATGAAAGTGGAGATAGAGAGGAGTCCATTAACCTTTCTTTCTGTCAATGTCACTGAACTGTCAATCAAACTTAGAACTTTCAAAAATTCCAAAACAACCAAATTAAAAGACTTGATTCTGATTGACAGCTAAGTCAGTTAACAGCTAGTGGTAGAGATTGAAAAAAAAAAGACTTCAACTAGAGTTGTCCTTATGCTTTCTATGAGCTACCACTCATACCAAGCCCTATCTTATACAATAGAAAAATAAAATTTCAAATTATAGGATCAATAGTGTTTTCTTTTCTAACAACTAGTGAGAGCAAAAGCAGTAACTACAAATTGCTGTGTATTGACACTTTGTAGATCTCTTTGGAGATCAGAGGACTTTTAGCCAGGGCCTTTTGTAACCAAATGGATATTCTCACAATTTATTCAATAAAATTATGATTTATTTCCAATTTTTATACCATACCTGCAGGACTATTTTTCTTCTAAAAAACAAGCAAATAAATTATCTTTCTCAATGCATATCAGTACTACTACTACTATTATTGCCACCGCTCTTGTTACTATTGCTACTATAACTGGTAATCAACTTGTCCATGTACCAGAAAGCACTGGAAATATAAAAAGGGCAAAAAAAAAAAAGATTTTTTTTTCTCTAGAGAAATTCATAGTCTAATGGGGGAGACTGCATGCAAATGTTCTATGTATAAGATACATACATACATAAATACACACATACATACATACATATATATGCATGCACAGGAAAAATTGTAGATTACAAAAAATGATTCAGAGCACTATTATTAAGAAAGACTGGAAAATGTTTCTTTAGGAGAGTGGGATTTTAAATTCATTTTTTTCCAATTAAATCAGAGAAGTCAGGATATAGAGATAAGGAAAGAAAGAATTCCATATATGGGAGTCAAAAAGTAAAAATTCCTGACACTAAGAGATGGAGTATTTTAGCAAAAAGCCTAGTCAAAGAATTGAAGAGCATAAGCAGATAGGGAAGGGGCAAATCTATAATGTTCTTGTTTGGTTTTCTGGTGGTCTCTGGAGGCAGCCTTTTTTTCAGTCAGAGCAATCACCACAAGAATAGCCAGGTGTTACAAAATCCAGAAGTCTTTATTGTCTCCTTCACCTGGTGCTCAGCTAGCTTTTTCGTGACCTTCAGAGAGGACTTAATTTCAGTGGAGAAAATCCAGGAGGACAGGCCAGCTACCACAAGGCTGATGAAGATGGAAATGAATCTCTCTCTCTCCTTGGCTCTGAGAGCTTGAGCTTTCACCTCTAGTCTTCTTTCTTCTTTGGCTCTCTCTAGACTGAGCCTCTCAGTCCCCCAGGAGAGCCACCAAGAGCCTGACCAAAGATGGAATGAATCTCGTCTAATCCTTGCTGGCTGTTAAATAGTCCATTATCATAGGTGTGAATCTTGTGGAACTATATTAAGTACTAAGTACATGTACTGAATTAGAGCTCTATTAAGCACCATGCTAAACTAGATAATCATTGTCTTTATCAATTCCACTGACTTAACATCTTGTAAGAATCATTGTTTCAGCGTTCAGGCCAGAACACGAATCTAAGTTATAGGAAGACAATAAGGGTACAAAAGGGAATAGGTGAATGAGAACAATTAATTTCAATGGTCATGAGGGCAAGTGAAATATTTTAGACATGAAAGACACCAACGTTGTCTACTGCATCTTGAATAATAAGTCATTTGACTCTATTCAGTTACCAGACAGTGATGACTCTGGGAGAGAGAGTGAGGCTGATGACTTTATATAATTCTGTCTCACTTAAATCCAATTTATGCAAAATCAAAAAGCATCACCATATCATTTTACCATTTCTAACCTCAAAGTGCTGTGGTGATGGGCCAGTGATGAAGCAACCTTACATACAGACAGCTTAAGCCATAGAGTCATCTTTTTACTGCAAGCAGAATTGGCATTACTCAATCTCCAGAGTATTTGAGCAACATTTTAAGATCATTCTGCTCACTTCCAAGTGTGAGGAAGGAGCTAGAAAAAGGTACCTTAAAATTTATTGTTTATCTAACTGTGGCTTGATTACCATGGCAGGTGGGGATCCCATCCTGCAACCAAAACAATTAAAAATGTATGAAAACTTCTGCCAAGTTGATTCTGCTCACCATTAGTACATGGGATGTGTGCACACTTGTAGAAAACACAAAATCCAATAGACTTAAAAGACAAACAATTCTTTTTGTGAGAGAGTTCAACAGAGATATGTCAAAATAGTAACTTAGCAAAACAAGACTGGCAAATGAAGGCTAGTTTGCTGAAGTCAGAAATAGATACACATTTTCCTACAGTAGCCACAGTGAAGGGGAACAGTATGCATCTGGTATAGCTTTTGCAATTAAAAAAAGCAAACACAAAACAAAACAAAAATACTCTAAGTCGGGTTGCAAAGAACTTTTAACACCAAATTAAAAGTTTTATATTTTATCCTTTAAATGATAACTACTGAGGTTAATTAAATAGGTGGGTAAGATGGTCAGACCTTACCTATGGGAATATTAACTTGACAGCTAAGTGAAGGAAGAACTGGAGTGGAGAGAGATTTGAGCCAAGGAAGATTATTTTGTGGTTGGTTTTAACTAACTAGAAAACTTGTGCAATAGTTCAGGCATGAATTAGTGAAAAGCTTGTACCAGGTGTCAAAAAAGAAAAGGAATCATAGATTAAAGATGTTACAAAAGTAGGCCTTGACAATGTTGAATATAGGAGATGAGGAGTTGAGGATGACAGTCTGGGTGACTGGAAGGACGATGATGCACTTTATAATAATCAGTAAGTTTAAAAGTGAGAATATTTATTGGGGAACTATAATAAATTCTGTTTTGAGATCAGCAGGATGATTTCAGAGAGGTCTCGATAGACTCATATGAACTGATACTAAGTGAAATGAGTAGAGCCAGGATTTCGTTGTACACAGTAACAGCAAGATTATATTATGATCAATTCTGATGGATGTGACTCTCTTCAACAATGGAGATGATTCAGACCAGTTTCAATGACCTTGTGATTAAGAAAGCCATCTATACCCACATTCATCAGAACTGAGTACTAAATAATCTTGTTGCCGTGTATAATTATCTCCTGGTTCTGCTCATTTCACTTAGCATCAGTTTATTAATGTCTCCCCAAGCATCTCCAAAATCATCCTCCTGATTGTTTCTGGTAGAACAAAATATTCCATAACATTCATATATCATAACTTATTCAGCCATTCCCCATCTGATGGGCATCCATTCAGTTTCCAGTTTTTTGCCACTACGAAAAAGAGCCACAAACATTTTTATACACGTGGTTCCCTTTCAGTCTTTTAAGATCTCTTTGGGATGTAAGCTCAGGAGAAACACTACTGGATCAAAGGATATGCACAGTTTGATAACTTTTTAGCATAGTTCCAAATTGCTCTCCAGAATGTCTGGCTCCATTCACAATTTTACCAACAATGTATTAGTGTCTCAGTTTTCTCATATCCCCTCCAACATTCATCATCATCTTTTCCTGTCATCTTAGCTAATCTGAGAGGTGTGTAGTGGTATCTTAGAGTTGTCTTAATTTGCATTTCTCTGATCAATACTGATTTAGAGTACCTTTTCATATGACAAGGAATGGTTTAATTTCTTCATCTGAAAATTATCTGTTCGCTATTTATCAATTAGAGAATGGTTTGAATCCTTATAAATTTGAGTCAATTCTCTATGTAATTTAGAAATAAGGCTTATCAGAACCCTTAAATGTAAAAATATTTTCCCATTTTATTATTTCATTTCTAATCTTGTCTGCATTGGTTTTGTTGGCACAAAACCTTTTCAACTAATATAATCAAAATTATCTATTTGGTATTCAATAATGAGTTCCAGATCTTCGTTGGTCACAAATTCCTTCCTTCTCCACAGATCTGAGAGGTAAACTATCCTATGTTTTTGAAATTTGCTTATAATATCACTCTTTATGTCTAAATCATGGACCCATTTCATCCTTCTCTTGGTATATAGTGTTGGTGTGGGTCAATGCCTAATTTCTGCCCTACTAGTTTCCAATTTTCTCAGCAGTTTTTGTCAGATAGTGAGTTCTTATCCTAAAAAGTGAGTCTTTGGGTTTGTCAAAGACTAGATTTCTATAGTCATTGACTATTTTGTCCTAGGAACCTAATCTATTCCATTGATCAACTATTTTCTTTCTTAGCCAATACCAAATGATTTTGATAGCTGCTTTACAATGTAGTTTTAGATCTGGCACCGCTAGGCCAACTTCATTAGCATTTTTCTTCATTAATTCCCTTGAAATTCTTGACCTTTTGTTCTTCCAGATGAACTTTGTTATTTTTTCTAGATCTGCAAAATAAGTTCTTGGGAGTTTGATTGGTATCACACTAAATAAGTAGATTAATTTAGGTAGTATTGTCATTTTTATTATATTTCCTCAGCCTCTCAGCCTACCAATGAGCACTTGATATTTTTCCAATTGTTTAGGTCTGACTTTATTCATGTAGAAAGTGTTTTGTAATTGTGTTCAAATAGTTCCTGACTTTCTGTTGGCAGATACATTCCCAAATATTTTATATTATCAACAGTTATTTTAAATGGAATTTCTCTTTGTATCTCTTGCTGCTTTGTTGGTAATATATTAAAATGCTGATGATTTCTGTGAATTTATTTTGTATCCTGCATCTTTACTAAAGTTGTGCATTGTTTCTAGTAGTTTTTAAGTAGAATCTCTGGGATTCTCTAAGTATACCGTCATCTTATCTGCAAAGAGTGATAATTTGGTTTCTTCATTACCTATTCTAATTCCTTTAATCTCTTTTTCTTCTCTTATTGCCAAAGCTAAAATTTCTTATATAATATTGAATAGTGATGGTGATAGTGGGCAACCCTTTTTTTTTTTTAAACATTTGATCTTATTAGGAAGGGTTCTAGATTGTCCCCATTACATATGATGCTTGCTGATGGTTTTAAATAGTTATTACTGATCATTTTAAAGAAAATCCCATTTATTCCTATGTTCTCTAGTGTTTTTTTTTTTTAATAGGAATAGGTGTTGGATTTTATCAAATGTTTTATCTGCATCTATTGAGATAATCATATGGTTTTTGTTAGTTTGTTTATTGATATAATCAATTATGCTAATAATTTTCCTTAATACTGAACCAGCCCTGCATTCCAGGTATAACTCCTACTTGGTCATAGTGTATTATCCTGAGGATGACTTTCTGTAATTTCTTTGCTAATATTTTATTTAAGATTTTTACATCAATGTTCATTAGGGAGATTGGTCTATAATTTTCTTTTTCTGTTTTCATTCTACCTGGTTTAGGTATCAGTACCATTTCTATATCATAAAAGGAATTTGGAAGCAGTCCCTTTTTCCTGTTTTTTTCCAAATAGTTTATATAGTATTGGAATTAATTGTTCTTTAAATGTTTGGTAGAATTCGCATGTAAATCAATCTGGCCCTAGAGATTTTTTTTTAGGGAGTTGATTGATAGATTTTTCTATTTCTTTTTCTAAAATGGTTCTATTTGAATAATTTATTTCCTCTTCTATTAATCTGGACAATCTATATTTTTGTAGGCATTTCTCTATTTCACTTAAATTATCAAATTTATTGACATATAGTTAGGCAACATAACTCCTAATTATTGCTCGAATTTCCTCTTCATTGATGGAAAGTTGTCCCTTTTCATTTTTGAGAATAATAATTTGATTTTCTTTCTTCTTTCTAATCAAATTAACTAAATGTTTATCTATTTTGTTGGTTTTTTTCATAAAACCAACTCTGTTTTATTTATTAATTCAATAGTTTTCTTACTTTCAATTTTATTAATCTCCCCTTTTATTTCAAAATTTCAAATTTGGTATTTAATTGAGGGTTTTTAATTTGTCCATTTTCTAGCTTTTTAAGTTGTAAACCCAATTCATTGATCTTTTCTATTTTATGCAAGTAAGCATCTAGAGACATATAATTTGCTCTTATAACTATGTTAGCTACATCTCACAAATTCTGGTATGTTGTCTCATTATTGTCATTCTCTTGGATGCAGTTTTTGATTGTGTCTATAATTTGTTGTTTCACCCATTCATTCTTTAGGATTAGATTATTTAGTTTTCAATTTATTTTTCATCTATTTTTCCTTGGCCTTTATTGCATGTAATTTTTATTGCATCATGATTTGAGAAAAAATGCATTTATTATTTCTGCCTTTCTGCATTTAATTTTGAGATTTTTATGTTCTAATGGTCATTTTTTGTAAAGGTTCCATGAATTGCTGAGAAAAAAATTATACTCCCTTCTTTCTCCATTTAATTTTCCCCAAAAATCTATTGCACTTAGCTTTTCTAAAATTCTGTTTACTTCCTTAATGGCTTTTTTTTTTTTTTTTGCAGTTCCATTTATCTAGCTCTGAGAGAGCAAAATTGAGATTCCTCCACTAATATAATTTTGCTCTCTATTTCTTTTTGCAGCTCTTAATTTCTCCTCTAGGAATTTGGATGCTATACTACTTGGTGCATATATGTTTAATATTGATACTTCACATTGTCTCTGGTACCCTTTTACAAGACATAGTTTCCTTCTTTATCTCTTTTAATTAGATCTATTTTTTTTTTGCTTGATCTGAGATCAGGATTTCTAACTTTGCATTTTTTACTTCACCTGAAGCATAATAGATTCTGCTTCAACCTTTTACTTCACTCTGTATATACCACTCTGCTTTAAATGTGTTTCTTGTAAACAACATATTGTGAGAGTCTAGCTTTTAATCCAGTCTGCTGTTTGCTTCTGTTTTATGGGAGAATTCATCCCATTCACATTCACAGTTAAAATGACTAATTCTGTATTTCCTGCCATCTTATTTATCAGAAGTTGTGCTTTTCTCTTTCCCTTTCTCTTCCCCTCCTCCCCAGTATTTTGTCTCTGACCACTACTTCCCTCAGACAACCCTCCCCTTTTAGAGCACCTCCCCTTTTCTTACACCTTTTCCCTACTACTTCTGTTTTCCTTCTATTTGCCTCTACTTTCTTTTCCCCTTTACTCTCCCACTTTACTATAAGGTGAGACAGGTTTCTCTGTGAAATCAAATATGTCTGATATAATCTCTTTGAGCCAAATCTGTATTTGAAGATCAAAATTTTGTTCAGCTCAGGTCTTTTCATCAGAAATAGATGAAATTCACCTGTATTATTGAATATCCATCTTCTTCTCTGAAAGACAATGCTCATTTTAGCTGGATAGCTTAATCAAAAAATTGACTTTAATCCAAGCTCCTTTGCTTTTTGAAATATCAGATTCCAGATTCTTTGATCCTTTAAGTTGGAAGCTGCAAGGTCTTGGATAATCCTGATTATGACTCTTTGATATTTGAATTGTTTCTTTTTGGATGTTTGCAATATTTTTTCCTTGTCCCAATAGCTCTGAAATTTAGCCATTATATTTCTTGGTTTTTTAAATTTGGGATCTCTTTCAGGAGATGACTAGTGAATTCTTTCAATTTCTGTTTTTGCCTTCTGATTCTAGGACATCAGGGAAGTTTTCTTTTATGATTTTCTGAAGGATAATGTCTAGACATTTTTTTTCATCATGACTTTCAGGAAGTCCAATAATGCTTAGATTGTCTCTCCTAGATCTATTTTCCAAGTGTGTTGTTTTCCTAAGAGATATTTCATATTTTCTTCTTTTTTTTTCATTTTTTTGACTTCTGTTTGATTTTTGAAGTCTTATTGAGTCATTCACTTCAATTTGTTCAATTCTAATTTTTAGTTTTTATTTTCTTCAGTTACACTTTTTAGCTCCTTTTCCATTTGACCAATTTAATTGTTTTTTTATTGCATTTTTTCCATTCCACAAATTCTGTTTTTCAATGAATTGGTATATTTTTCACATCTATTTTGTAAGGAGTTATATGCTTTTCCCATTTCATCAAATCTATTTTTTAAGAAATTTTCTTCAGACAATTTCTGTTTTTCTTTTCCATACCCTCTTGCAAAGATTTCATTTCCTTTCTCCATTTTTCTTCTAACTCTCTTTTAAGATCCCTATTGAAATCTTTCCAAAAAGCTTTGTGAAATAAGAACCAGCTCATATCTCCCTTTGGGACTTCTTCTGGAGTTGCTTTGTCTTTAGGAACCTCAGGGTTTGAGGTCTGTACTCTCTCTCCATAAAAGTTGTCTATGGTCAGAGTTCTTTTTGCTTTTTCGTTCATTTTTTTTATGGGTTGAGATCTGCTCCTAAGGCAAAAGAGCAACAGCTGCTTTAGTTTGCCCTGAGGCCAGTGTTTTGATTGTCTGGTGCTGGATAATTGGGGCCAGATGCTGAGTTGCTCCAGGGTTCAGCTGCTTATAATTTTCCTTTTGTGTTGGCTTTTGGGTATCTTGTAACAAATCTAATAAACCACCCTTCTGAAAGCAGGGCAGTCACCTAAGAGACTCACAGAAAGTTCCACGGTCTGTGGATGCAGCTCCTCACCCCAGCTACTTGCCCTGGATTCCCTGTGCTGTGATATGTGCTTGGTAGACTGTCCCCCTGCCTGATTGAAATAGATATTTTCTGAAGTTCTTCCAAGTTATCTTATTTTAGAAATGTATTATATTCTAAGTATTTGTGAGTTCTGTTGCTCAGTTTATAGGCTTAATCTGCTGTTGTTTTGAAAGAAAGGTCAGAGGAGGTCACAGAAAGTCATGTCTGCTCTCTGCCCTCTTGGCTCTGCTGCTATTTAGGGTTCTTAAATTATATGTTCAATCCAGTTTCAGACAATGCCTAAAGGACTACAAAACTATGAATCTCTGATGTAACAGTGCCACTCCTGATTCAAAGGGATTATAAAAAAGGGGAAAAAGACCTACTCACCCATGCAGAAATGTTTGTAGCAGCTCTATTTGTGGCTACAAATCGACAGTGTTCTATAAGAAATGATGAGTAAACTCATATAAGAAAATCTTGGAAAAACTTACATGAACTGATATTGAGTGAAATGAACAGCTATAGGAGAACATCCTACACAGTAATTACACAATTTTGCAATGATTAACTATGACAGACTAAGCTCTTCTTAATCATCCAGTGACCCAAAACAATTCAAATAGACTTGGAATGGAAACTGCTATCTGCATCCAGAGAAAGAACTATGTAGACTGAATGTGGATTGAAGTATACTATTTTTTATTTATTTTTTATTTTTGTTTCTTTTTCATGGTTTTATTTCTCATGATTAATATGGAAATACGTTTAAAACAATTGTACATGTACAACCTATATGAAATTGCTTTCTGTCTTGGGGAAGGGAGAGGGAAAGAAGGGATGGAAAAAAAAATTGGGACTCAAAATTTTATAAAAGTGAATGTTCAAAACTATCTTTACATATAATTAGAAAATTAAAATACTATTAAGTGGAAAAAATAATTAAAAAGATAAAAAATAAAAATATCATCTTCCAGAACTTTTTTTCTTTCCCATATCAAAATCGATAGTATCCCATTCCATTATCTTTCCCTCTCATTTCTCAAGTGAGATTAATTAGACAATTCATATATCAATTTGAAATAATGGCTTAATCTAAGATCATATGGTAAAATGAAGAATTAGATATTTTCTCCAATCCCAAAAACCTTGCAGTATGACACAACCCACAGTTCAGGCTTTAAAATACATTCATTAGTTTCTTTCATTTTGATGCAGTTTCTTCCAGTTACTCTTCCTCCTTACACTCTTTCACTGCTGCCTTAAATCAATAACCAACAGTAATACTCAACTGGCCTCATACCCCTTGTATCAGAGTTAGATGCTCTTGGGGTGAAGAAGACATATTCTTGTTGTGTTTTGGTAACTCTCAGCCAGAAAACTAGGGAAGGGAATGAACTCGAACAATGTACCAGCTTGTTTATAGTGTGGTCAGACCTAAAAAAAAAAAAAAAAGATAAAAAATGAATTCCTTGGTTGATGTTAAGAACTCTGGGGAATCATTACAAAAGAAGGAAGAGTTGGAAAAGGAGTACTATAGGAATATATAGTAAAGGGGAAAATGCTAAAAATTAATAGAACTCTCAGGAAGAAGAAAAAGCAGTTAAAAACTTTAAGCAGAGCAGATAAATCAACAGAAAAGATATTTACAACAGAAAACAATGTAGCATTCAAATTACCTAAATGAATCTAAACATCTCTGAATAAATATTGCCAGACAAAGGAAAATAAATTAATATCTGATGTGGCAGATTATACTGTGGCTTCCCAAGAAAGCATGAGACCATAGCAGAATGAATCCAAATGGCATTATATAATGTTCAGGTTAGCTTTCTGGAGGTTCTTCAGACAGGGCTTGGTCTCAGTAGGATAGATACCATGCCCATCAATTGGAGAATGGCTGGGTAAATTGTGGTATATGAATGTTATGGAATATTATTGTTCTGTAAGAAATGACCAGCAGGATGAATACAGAGAGGACTGGCGAGACTTACATGAACTGATGCTAAGTGAAATGAGCAGAACCAGGAGATCATTATACACTTCAACAACGATATTGTATGAGGACATATTTTGATGGAAGTGGATTTCTTTGACAAAGAGACCTGAGTTTCAATTGATAAATGATGGACAAAAGCAGCTACACCCAAAGAAAGAACACTGGGAAACGAATGTGAACTATCTGCATTTTTGTTTTTCTTCCCGGGTTATTTATACCTTCTGAATCCAATTCTCCCTATGCAACAAGAGAACTGTTCGGTTCTGCAAACATATATTGTATCTAGAATATACTGCAACATATCCAACATATAAAGGACTGCTTGCCATCTAGGGGAGGGGGTGGAGGGAGGGAGGGAAAAAAGAATCGGAACAGAAACGAGTGTCAATATAAAGTAATTATTAAAAAAAAAAGGATAGATACCATGAGAATGGTCAAGATTAGAGTTTAGGTTTTTTATTCAGGCCCAGTCTTGATCTTAGTGCAGGAGGCATGAGAACTGTTCAAAGATAAAATATCTATCTTCCAGTCCTTCTTAGCCCTTATATACCTTATTGTAATTACATGATTACAGCATACTATGTATGTGTGAACTAGAAACCATTACATCATCATACATACACACATACTAAGTACTAACTATACATGTGAACTAGAGAACTATCATCTCATCAATTCCACTGAGTTATTACATTGTTTCAAGTATACTTCTCCAGAGTTCCCACTCCCTACAGCATTATAGGGAGATAAGGATTGTGAAATCAGCTTGCATAGAAAAAAAAATAAGCAGAAGAGAAAATTTGAATCCATCAGTGACAAATCTCACAAAAGAGAGAGAAAAACTGGTTGGGAATGCAAGTACAAAGAAGTGGAAGACAATCTGTAAGAAGAGAACCAAAAAAAAAATGCTAAAAAAAACTACATTATTTCCATATCAGCAAAACATTTCCATCTCAAATACAAGGCTTGTCAATACAATTTAAGCATTATAGGTATCCCAGGAGAACAAAAAATGAACAAATAAAACCCTCTGAGAATTCATAATGGGAGAAAACATACAATAAAAAAAATTAGAACTTCTGAATACAGAAATCATTCCATTTGAAAGAATCTATAGATCTCCTCCAGAAAAAACAAACAAACAAAAAACCATGCTGCAAATTCCAAGACTTGTAGGGGTTAAATTAAACAATTCTACATTCTGAAAATATGTGAACTGATCATGCCTTAGTTTACAACCTCACTTCTCTTCCAATTTTTTTTTTTATAATTCTCTCTGCTGTGCACTTGTAGACAGATTCTATTCTCAGCAGACTTCTTCCTATTTGGACTAAAGCTGGACAAAATAATACTATGGTTTTTCTTGGGTTTTCCCCATCAAGATTCAGTTTGGTGCATTTATGTTTGCTGTATGTTTTCTTGCTATTTTCACATTTTGGCTTTATTACAACTCCCATCTGGAATGGTAAGAAGGCATGGATCCAGAAAGGACATTTCATGACAAATAAGGAGAAAAATAATGGAGAGGACAGATAGTAGTAATTGCACAACCATGGATACAGGAAAGTTCCTACCATTGGAGCAAAACTCAGACCTCTCTTATTTCTTCTAGGAATTGATGTTTAAGAGACAGGTATAATGGGAAAGGGGGGAGGAAGAGAAAGTCTCCACACAATAAAACTAAAAATAAATAACTTTCTGTGAGAAACACAGAAACTAAAGAAGTTCTAAACGAGTATATAAGGATATAAAGAATGAAAGACTCAAATTCTAGGGGGAAAATGAGGTGAGGAATTAATGAAGAAAAGGAGAAAAAACCTTTCTTAGAAAAAAGATATAGAAAATGAAACAAGGAACCTAACAAACAAAAGAATATGAAGGTGAAGAAAGGAAGAGATTTTGTTTTATTTGATTCATTAACTGAGAGACAAAAGTATAGAAAGATTAGCTAGTCAGATAATATTTTAAAAAGAAAAATATGAATATGCTAAAATTTTTCAAAATATGAAGAAAAGTATAATAGTAGAAAGTTTTTGAAGGTGAAGGGAAAAGAACCAATAGAAATAGGATTGTAGATTAATATAAATTAAACAGATTAAGCAAAATAACTGAAGAAACAAGGCACAGTTTTTACAAGGGAAGAAGAACTAAAAAAATTTCTAATTCAGAAAATAGGCACAAATGGAGAAAAATATATAGCTACTTGTCATCAATTTAAATGTTAATCGATTGAACAATCTAATAAAATTCAAAAGTTCCAGATTGGATAAGAAAACAAAACCCTATCATCTGTTCCTTATGAGAAATATACCTAGAAAGCCAGAATATATAAAGAATAAAAATGAGGAACTGTAACAAAATTGAGTATGTATCAAATAAATCTAAAAGAAAAATTTCAATTTGTTTGTAAAATGAAAGAGTTGAACTAGATGACTGCTAAGGTTTCATCTATCTCCAAATCTGTGATATATGATTTTGTACTCAGTTATTTAATCTTTCTGAGGTTGCTTTATCTATATAATATGAATCATAAAAGGTGCTGACATGAGGATGAAATTGGGTGGTGGACATAAAGTATTCTTATTCTATATTCTTTTTTTTTTCTATTTTTTAAAAATTCCTTCCTACTGGAATCTGTGTAAAGTAAATGGCAAAGGTTGATTGCCCATGATCAACACATGGGGCTCAGATGGCTGTCAATAATGTCATCCTGATGAGGGAAATTTCACCACAAGAAATGGCCTGAATAATCATTTCACAGAGCTCTCTGAGAGGAAGCTGGAAGGAACATATATTCCGTGACTATCATCAATGTAAATACTGATGGTGGAGAGTAGGGAGAAAGTGGCAGTACATAGGAGAGATTTGAAAGGTGTTCTTAAATCATTGTTTCTATTTCAGTGACAGCATGCTGAAGAAGCATGTTTTTCTTTTTAATGAGTAATTCAACAGTAGTGCCTTTCACCTGACCCTCACAGTCTTAAAAAATGGACAAAATCAACAATGTTTCTCTCACTTTCTAATGGGAAACTTATTAGAAAACAGGAAATAATTCTCAGCAGCTGATTCTTAATAAAGTTGCTCTAGATCAGATCTTCTTAGTTTGGGGTCTATACACTTGTTTTAAAAATATTTTAATTTTGGAAATATGTTTTAAAAAGCTTATACATGTTCAACCTATATCAGATAGCTTGCTATTTTGAAAAGAGGGAGGAGGAGAAAAATTTGGAACATAAAATCTTATAAAAATGAATGTTGGAAATTGAAAAATAATAAGTTTTTTAAAAAAAAATATAACTAATTAAAATATATATGCATGGGTAATTTTCAGCATTGACAATTGCAAAACCTTTTGTTCCAATTTTTCTCCACCTTCCCCCCATCCCTTGCCCCAGATGGCAGGTAGACCAATATATGTTAAATATGTTAAAGTATATGTTAAATACAGTATATGTATACATATCCATTAAGTTATTTTGCTGCACAAGAAGAATCGGACTGTGTGAAATAATGTACAATTAACCTGTGGAGGAAATAAAAAATGCAGGCGAACAAAAACAGAGGGAGTGGAAATGCTATGTAGTGGTTCACACTCATTTCCCAGAGTTCTTTCACTGGGTGTAGCTGATTCTATTCATTATTGAACAAATGGAACTGATTTGGTTCATCTCATTGTTGAAGAGAGTCACATTCATCAGAATTGATCATCACATAGTACTGTTGTTGAAGTATATAATAGTCTCCTGATCCTACTCATTTCACTCAGCATCAGTTCATGTAAGTCGCTCCAAGCCTTTCTGAAATCATCCTGCTAGTCATTTCTTACAGAACAATAATATTCCATAACATTCATATACCACAATTTATTCAGCCATTCTCCAATTGATGGGCATCCACTCAGTTTCCAGTTTCTGGCCACTACAAAGAGGGCTGCCACAAACATTCTTACATATACAGGTCCCTTTCCCTCCTTTAAGATCTCTTTGGGATATAAGCCTAGTAGTAACACTGCTGGATCAAAGGGTATGCATGGTTTGATAACTTTTTGAGCATAGTTCTAAATTGTTCTTCAGAATGGCTGGATGTATTCACAATTCCACTAACAATGTATCGGTATCCCAGTTTTCCCACATCCCCTCCAACATTTAGCATTATCTTTACTGTCATCCTAACCAATCTGACAGGTGTGTAGTGGTAACTCAGAGTTTCTCTGATTAATAATAACTTGGAGTAGCTTTTCATATGGCTAGAAATAGTTTCAATTTCTTCAACTGAAAATTGTCTGTTCATTTTCTTTGACCATTTATCAATTGGAGAATGGCTTGATTTCTTATAAATTAGAGTCAATTCTCTATATATTTTGGAAATGAAGCCTTTATCAGAAACTTGGACTATAAAAATATTTTCCCAGTTTATTGTTTCCCTTCTAATCTTGTCTGCATTAGTTTTGTTTGTACAAATACTTTTCAATCTGATATAATCAAAATCTTCTTTTGTGATCAATAATGATCTCTAAATTTTCTTTGATCACAAATTCCTTCCTCCTCCACAGGTTTGAGGGGTAAATGATTCCATGTTCTTCTAATTTATTTATAATTTCAATCTTATGCCTAGATCATGAACCGATTTTGACCTTATCTTGATGTATCACAATGTTAAATGTGATCAATACCTAGTTTCTGCCATACTAATTTCTAATTTTCCCAGCAGTTTCTGTCAAACAGCGAATTCTTATTCCAAAAGCTGGGGTCTTTGGTTTGTCAAACACTAGATTATTAAAGTTATTGACTATTTTGTCCTTTGAACTTAACCTATTCCACTGATCAACTAGTATATTTCTTAGCCAATACCAAATGGTTTTGGTAACCGCTGCTTTATAATATAGTTTTAGAGCTGGTACAGCTAGATCACTTTCATTTGACTTTTTTTTCATTAGTTCCCTTGAAAATCTTGATCTTTTGTTCTTCCAGATGAATTTTGTTTTTTTTTTTTAGGTCATTAAAATAGTTTTTTGAGAGTCTGATTGGTATAGCACTAAATAAATAAATTAGTTTAGGTAGTATTGTTGTCTTTATTATATTTGCTCGACCTATCCAAGAATACTTAATATTTTTCCAATTGGTTAGATCTGACTTTATTCGTGTGGAAAGGGTTTTGTAATAGTTTTTCAATGTAATTAATTTCCTTTGTAATCCATGGATTTTATTCTATGCATTTAAAAACATAATTTTGACAGTGGATCCATAGGCTTCGCCAGACTGCCATAACATAAAAAGTTATGGTAAAAGTCTTATCATTTTTAATGGTTAAGTAAAAATGAATGAAGTCAAATAAACACTTTTTGAATTTTTAGTATCTTTCTATTATTCTGGCAGTGGAGTAGTTTTTTTAAGTTAGAGGGAATAGTGTATTGTTACTCAGACTTGGTGACAGGTGTCAAGAATCACAGAATTTGAGAGTTGAAAGGGAACTCAGTAGCCATTCTCATCCTTTTTAACATAGCAAAGGAATCTCCATTGTTATACCCTACAAGTCTATACATGTCCTTGGGTAGTTGACTTCATATATCTGGGCCAAAGACAAATTTCCGAAGCTAGCAATTGTAGAGCAGTGGCTGAGTTGGAAGTTTCCTCACTGGTAAGGAACTCTCTATTTTACAATTATTATTCAAATTATTCCAAGTGCCATGAAAATAGTTAAAGCATGCTCTGTGCAGTACTTAGAGATTGGTCAAACATTGAAGATAACAAGGTCATCTACTGCATCCTGGGCTATCTCTGATCATCCTGACTTTTGGCTTGCCATGGACTTTTATGACTCTGGAAGAGAATTGTACTCATGACATTGTGCAACTTTGCATCATTTATATCCAATAGTTGAAAATTTTATAATTTTCCCTTCAGTAATTAAAGTGTTTTGGAAGAGGCAGTAAAGGCAAGTATATCATGAGATATTTATTTCTGAATTTCTAGAAGGGAAATGAAGTTAAATGATCAAGTAATAAATAAGTATCTATCTCATTGGGTTGCTTTGAAGATCACACAAGATTCTAGGTATTTGTATATTTAACTCCTCTTGTAAACAAATACATATTATTTATGTAAATATGTTTTATTTATATCAATTTACATACATCATTTAAACTACATATCAGTTTATATCAATATGCATGTATAATATATGTAAATTTAATTTCTATACTTAGAAAAAGTGGTTTACCAATAATGATTTGCTCTGTTAGATTTATTCTGTTAGGGAAACAGGAATATCAAACTGTTTTACTTTCAATATAATTTATCACGATTTTTAAAAAAAATAAGTAAAACAAACATTTTTATTTTCCTCCTCTTGACACCTTGCCCAAATTTTCCATCCCTCAAAAGTGTGAAATAGGCATTACATTATGTTTATTTTTATTTCTATAGCTCCTAAGATTCCACATTCTTATAGATTCATAGACTATTAGAGCTGGTAAGACATGAAAAATCTGCTGATTCTCCTTTATAGATAATGAAATTGTGCTCTGGAGTAGTGAAATAACTACCTCATGATCAAAATAATAGCAAAACTTAACAGAGAAAGTTTAGCATATGCGATTCCTGATTCCCTCTTCATGTTTTTTTATCATTATTTTATGTTTACATATGAATATCTAGACCTCTCATTGGCCATTATTGGTTTTGATGTGATAGTTTCAGATGCTCTTTACAGCCTCTGTTGAGTGAAATAATGTGTACCTAGCATTAATTTCATTTGACCTAAACTTCTATAAGCTTATGGTATTTAATGCTGAGCACTCGTAAATTTGACATTATTATTCTCCTTCCTAATCTCTTAGGATTTAAAGAAAGCATATGCTACCAACAATTATGACATTAAAAGTCTCCCACAAGAGTAAAAGATGAACCTTGGCTGATTAAAAAAAATACATAAATAGAATCCAAGTGCTCAAGGCTGAATATAAAATACAAATAAGTATACTTCCTATTCTTTGAACATCTAGCAAGCTGCTATAATAATGATCCTGTACCATTATCCTGTACTGTCTTTAGTTATTTCATAGGGACAATACTTATGTGCCCATTTAGAGTCTGGTTGTCAGAAAGGCATAAAGTAGCATCAGTAAAACATCAATTTGCCCACATCCTACTAATCTGAACCCTAGGAAGCTTTAGAAAGTCATAGTTATCACAGGATGGTCAATTTGATCAGTTTGGATACTAATAAATAAACTGAGAATATTCTTGACAAAAATTATTATTATTTTGTATTTGTGAGAAGTGTTGAGGAAAAAAAAGTTTTTTGTAGAAAAAATTGATTATCCTTTTGCCAAAATTTAAAAGTCTATAACCAATTATGCTTCAAAGAAAACTATTAATTTTTATGATATAAGCATAAAAACTTACAATAATATCTACTTAATGCAATGCTTCTTCTGCTTATTGGTAGTAATTAGCTGAGATAAGATTTAAACATAGCTTGTCTGACTTCAAATTGAGCATATTTCTCACTGGATTACATTGCCTCTGAATCAGGAAGCATCTATATATGTTTTTGATTGCTTGAAAGATTTATTGGTATTCCTCATATTCCTTAAGAAAGGAATCTTTGAATATGGGAGCTGTATTTATAGGCTAGTAAACAGTAAATAGTAATAAAAGTGAAAAACAGGTAAATAAAAGAAAAAAAGGAAAAATATGGATAGCTTTCTAGAGGAAGAAAAGAGACATACAGAAGAAGATGTAGGAATGCAGGAGAAGTAAAAATAAAACATCAATAATAGAGATAAGAGAAGAAACTTCAAGAACAAGCAGAATAATTTTGAAAGTAAATTTTGGAACATATAATATACTTTTTGTATGTGTTTTGCTAGGTATACTGAGGAGCCCTTTGTTTTGGTATTTAAGTTCAAAATTTAAAAAAAATTGAAGGGGAAAAAATTAGCAACCACTTAATTTACTTGGCATTTGAAGAGGTGTAGAAACAAAAAACAATACCAATTTAGAGATGTAAAATTATAGAAGAATATAATAGTGATTATGAGCTCTAATACTCTGTGAAACAGAGAGAGGTAATACGGAGCAAATTCAATTAAAAAAAACCTGGTAAAAAACCCAACTGAGCAAAGAAATTCCAAAGGGATTTAAGGATAAAGCTAGAAGCAGAACAAAAATAGATAAAAAGACTGAAAAGATCTACAAGATTTTTTTCTTTCATTAGCTGAGATGATTGGGGTTAAGTGACTTATCAAGGGTCACACAGCTAGGAAGTGTTAAGTGTCTTAGAATCAAATTTGAAGTCAGGTCCTCCTGACTTCAGGGCTGGTGCTCTATCCACCTGCCCTCCAAAAAAAAATTATATCTAACTTTTTGTCATCAAAATATATTTAGCCATTATACTTTTATATACTAGTCTTGGAAATGTTATAGAATAGGTGGAAATGCCACTAAAAAGAGTAAAGAAGGGAAATACCAATGACTTAAATATAGCATGCACACAGGAGATCAGTGCTGGAATTAATAAAATTTTGGAAGTTTTGAGGGATCAGTTTATAAGATATCTTCAAGCTGATAAAATACCAAATCTAAGGTGAAAAACATCAATTTTTATTAATACCAAGAAGAAATGGCCAAGGAAATATCATTTCCTATGAACTATACTTTTACTTTTTCACCTATAAGATTTTTTTTATTTGAATAATATATTTTTATATTGAAGGCATCTGTTGATTAATGTATTGGTAAGGAATACAAATGCTTCATACATAATAACTTCATAGTAAACCAAATAATTTTTTAAATTTAATTTTATTTTTAACTTACAATCATACAATTCTTTAAATGTGTGTAGAGAATTCATTCTCCTTATTGTTTCGTGACAATAAAACTTTTATTTAAAACAAAATTCTGCTTCCTAAAGACTTTCTTATTATAGCATTTTATTTACAAGATATATGCATGGATAATTTTTCAGCATTGACAATTGCAAAATCTTTATTCCAATTTTTCTCCTCCTTACCCCCACTCCCTGCCCCAGATGGCAGATAGACTAATACATGTTAAATATATTAAAATATATGCTAAATACAATATATGTATACATATCCATACAGTTATTTTGCTGTACAAGAATTTGACTTTGAAACAATGTACAATTAACCTGTGAAAGAAATCAAAAATTAGAAATGCTACATAGTAGTTCACACTCTTTTCCCAGAGTTCTTTCACTGGGTATAGCTGTTTCTATTCATTATTGAACAAATGGAACTGATTTGGTTCATCTCATTGTTGAAGAGAGCCACATCCATCAGAATTGATCATCACATAGTACTGTTGTTGAAGTATATAATAGTTTCCTGGTTCTGCTCATTTCACTCAGCATCAGTTCATGTAAGTCTCTCCAGGCCTTTCTGAAATCATCCTGCTGGTCATTTCTTACAGAACAATAATATTCCATAACATTCATATATCACAATTTATTCAGCCATTCTCCAATTGATGGGCATCCATTCAGTTTCCAGTTTTTGGCCACTACAAAGAGGGCAGCCACAAACATTCTTACACATACAGGTCCCTTTCCCTCCTTTAAGAGCTCTTTGGGATATAAGCCCAGTAGTAACACTGCTGGATCAAAGGGTATGCACGGTTTGATAACTTTTTGAGCATAGTTCTAAATTGTTCTCCAGAATGGCTGGATGTATTCACAATTCCACCAACAGTGTATCAGTGTCCCAGTTTTCCCACATCCCCTCCAACATTCAACATTATCTTTTCCTGTCATCCTAACCAATCTGACAACAATTCTGCCCATACTAATTTCCAATTTTCCCAGCAATTATTGTCAAACAGTGAATTCTTATCCAAAAAGCTGGGGTCTTTGGTTTGTCAAACACTAGATTCCAGATGAATTTTGTTGTTATTTTTTTAGATCATTAAAATAGTTTTTTGAGAATCTGATTGGTATAGCACTAAATAAATAAATTTGTTTAGGAAGTATCGTCATCTTTATTATATTTGCTCAACCTATCCAAGAGCACTTAATATTTTTCCATTTGGTTAGATCTGACTTTATTTGTGTGGAAAGTGTTTTGTAGTTTTGCTCACATAGTTCCTGACATTCCCTTGGCAGATAGATTCCCAAACATTTTATACTATCAGCAGTTACTTTAAATGAAATTTCTCTTTGTAACTCTAACTGTTGGATTTTGTTAGTGATATATAAGAATGCTGATGATTTATGTGGGTTTACTTTGTTAAAGTTGTGGATTATTTCTGTTATGAGTTCAAATGTTGGAGTTCTTGTTCTTCTCAAAACACAGCCGGTTTAGAGGCTTAGAGCCCTCCGAATATCTCCAAATCCAAAGGTTCTGTCCTTCAGCTTCTGCCTCTGCTTTCTTCAGCCTCCAATCAACACAAAGATGGAATATCTCTCTTATCCTTCTGGGGAGCCCAGACACCAACTACAATAGTGTGAGATGAAGATGAATCTGGTTGTCCACTGAACTCTCCACTTGTAGCTTCTTCCTCTGTAAACTCTTCGTCTGCCACCAGCCAGCCAAGAGGAAAAATGTATTCTGCCATAGATCCCTCATCGCTGGCCTTTTATCTGACTCTTCTGAGAGAATGGGATTATGGGTTTTCTTCCATAGTGCTCTCTGGCCCAACGAGCTTTAAGGGAGGTGTGGACTCCCTTGAAGTTAGAAAGTGTACTTTGTGAAGCTAGCATACTTGTGGACTCCAATGAGTAAAGGTGTGAACACAAGCCTTGTATTAATTAGTTCTACTTAGTACCTTGTTTCAGGTTCTGGCCAAAATCTTCTTGTAAGATTAGATCCACTCTAATTAGTTAGCAGTTAGTAAGGATTCCAACAATTTCTAATAGCTTTTTAGTAGAATCTCAGGGTTCTCTAAGTATACCATTATATCATCTGCAAAGAGTGATAATTTGGTTTCCTCATTACCTACTCTAATTCCTTTAATTTCTTTCTCAACTCTTATTGCCAAATCCAGCATTTCTAATACAATATTGAATAGTAATGGTGATAGTGGGCAACTTTGTTTCACTTCTGATCTTATTGGGAATGGTTCCAGTTTATATGGAACCCATTACATATGATGCTTACTGATGGTTTTTAATAGATGCTACTGATTATTTTAAGGAAAAGTTCATTTATTCCTATACACTCAAGTGTTTTTAATAGGGATGGATGTTGGATTTTATCAAATGCTTTTTCTGCATCTATTGAGATAATTATATATTTTTTTATTAATTTGATTATTGATATAATCAATTATGCTAATAGTTTTCCTAATATTGAGCCAGCCCTGCATTCCTGATATAAATACTACTTGGTCATGACCTTTTTTGTCTTTCTGTCCTAGTACCCAATTTTGAATGAATCTTAAGAAATACATTCATCTTGTCTTGTTGGAGGATACTTAACCATTTTTGTTGATTGAATTAGGAAACATTATCTTAGTTTTATACCAAGATGAAGCATTAGAAATATACTTTGATGGAAGCAGACCACTATAATTTGATTCAAGGATTCACTCAAAAGCATCCAACTCCTTCTTTTGTTTCTATACAAAACTTCTAGATGCAGGTATAGATATGTCTTTATTAGAAAAAGGTCTGATGTTTAATATGAGAAGACCAAGTTACCACCTTGGATACCTTAGAATCAGCCACAGTCAGGATAAGCAAAAGTCCTGGGTCTTTATTCTTG
>NC_067400.1:557500101-557569103 GCF_016432865.1 Antechinus flavipes | reverse complement strand
TGCATTCATCCAAAATTGTGTGTGTGTGTGTGTGTGTGTGTGTGTGTGTGTGTATTAGTTGAGGATGGTCTAGATATAAAGTATAGTTTCTGTCCAAGAATAATACTCTATAACTCTTAGCCCATCACTGGAATGAGCTCATTTCTCTTTGTAAACTCCACCTCTTGAATAGTTTATCAATCAAGGTTAATTTCCACCTTCAGGAATATTCTTCTTCCAAGAGCATGTAAGTTGTGAATCCCCTGCCATGAATATTTTTGGTATTTAAGAATGGCACTCAGATTTTTTGTTAAAATGCTCGTATTCTTAATAAAATTACTAATTACTCAGGAATAATGTCTCAACTTTTTTAAATGTCACAGTTTCTATAAAATAGTAACTTCCTATAGTCCATTTCTTTTCATCTTAAGCTATCTTCCTGATAGACTGTGATACCAATTTTAGCCATTAGTTAGACCTCTGAAGAGATCTCTTAAGTTAACATCAAACTCTACCAGCTCTCAAAGCTTTACTCATTCACTCCAGAAGTGCTATATGCCAAACACTGGGCTAAGCACTTTACAAATATGATCTTTTTTGATCCTAACAACACATTATGGTAGGTGCTATTTTATTATTCTTATTTTACAGTAGAAGAAATTGAGGCAAATAAAAGTTAAGTGATCTGTCCAGGATCATACAAGTAGTGAGTGTCTAAGGTCAAATTTGAACTCTGATCTTCCTGACTAAACCTGGAACCACTTAGTTGCTTCATTGAATACAGTTACAATTTGATGGCATTAAAAATAAAGAAAGTTTAGCATCAATGTTATTAGCACCATATAAAGTGTTTGATGGAAAAAAGGTCTTTCAAGCACTACCATTTTATCTTGGGTACTTAAGAATTCAGCCTATTTGAAAAAGATGTTACTGAGAGAAGAAAAATGCAAGTAGGATATGAGGGTGAACAAATAATCATGTTCTCTGTGTGAATATAATCCATAAGTGAATTCAGAAAGCAAAGGGTTTTGTTTGAGCCTCAGTGAAGATTATGACTTATTTGAGTATGA
Organism: Antechinus flavipes; assembly: GCF_016432865.1. Lineage (NCBI taxonomy): Eukaryota > Metazoa > Chordata > Mammalia > Dasyuromorphia > Dasyuridae > Antechinus > Antechinus flavipes. Next base: position 557,568,054 of record NC_067400.1, on the reverse strand, counting down.
TAGAAAGGTTTAGAATAAGGACTATGTCAAATTAAAGTTCCAGTTTTTGATTGTATTAACAGGTTTGAAAATAAAAGTTGTAATTTAATTGCTGAGATAAAGAATCTTCTTGTCTATTGGTGTGAATAAATTTTAATGTCCAAATAGCACTTTTCCCTTTTGCCAAGGGACCTTGACAGAATTATAGAATCCTAAATTTATAACTGAAAGGAACCTCAGAAGACATCATGTTAACCTCCCCGCCCCCCTTTAATTTTACAGATGAAGAAATTGAGACCCAGAGAAATTAAGTTACTTACCTGGGATCATATATAACTAGTGTCAGATGTAAGACAAAAACCCAAGAACATTAAAATTGTTGATGCTTTCCAGTAGTAATAATGTTGGTCAAAGACATATGTCATGGAAATAGCATTTTCCCTGAAGATATCAACATAGCATATAATTGAGAAGATGGTTTCTTTTTCTAGGTGACTAACATCTGGGTGAGGAATCTTGCCTCCATGCTGGGGTCATAATGTATAAATAAGGTCATAATAATGTAATAAATAAATAGACACATAATAAATAAATAAGGCATAAATAAAGGTGAGTAGAGGACCACATAGTGTGGATGATTTCACCAGGGAAGAAATATATCTTCATTTATTGGCAGTTGAAAGAAGAAAGCAACCCTCATACACTGACTTTTCCCAGGATGCAATCACTAAATTCATTGTTGCCAAAATATAACTGCATCCAATTGGAGGACATTTACTATATGCTTTTGGGGCCTGGAAAATATCTGATGTGGACTTTAAAATTGTTGTTGCTGTTGTTCATTCATTTAGTCATGTCCATTTCTTCCTCACCTTGAATGGAGTTTTCTTGACACAGATATTGAATGGTTTGCCATTTCCTTCTCCACTAGATCACCTTTTGTCTTCATTCTCCACTGTGAGTTATCTTGGATTAATTTTATTATACAACATACTTCAGAAATCTTAAAATTGAATAAATTTAGTAGGGAAAAGAAAGGGAAATAATGCAATAAAGACTGGAATAATTCAGGACTTCTTCAAGATCCAAAGTATTTTGGAGGACATGGAAATTAATCTTGGCTACTGAGGTCAGGAAGTAGTAGCAATCCCAGGAAAAAAGGAGCAAGAGAATTGCCTTTTACAAGAAGATGATGAAAATGAGTGTTTCTTGCTTTTTCCATTATGAAAGGGGATATGAAAGGTCTCTGTAATAGAAGGGAAGGGTGAATGCTATGAGGATTTCACGCATCACAAGGGAGAGGGGAACACTTTTCCATCTGTGAATCTACACCTGAGATATGAATTAGAGTATGAGCTTCTGATCTTTCCATTAGAAAATAAACTCCTTGAAGATAAGATGTCTTCCTTTTTGCTTATATCTGCATCTGCAGCACTTAGTACCATGTCTGACATCTAGCAAATCTTTAATAAATACTTATTGGTTTGGCTAAAATGCCTGGAAAGTTGAAGTAGCCCAATGAAAGGCAGCCTAGGAGAAAATGTTTTCATCTTTCTCCCTTATGTGACATCCTTACATCTTGTCTTTTGTTTCTGTTTCCCTCTATTATTCCCTTTAAAATGCCTCTTTCTTCTCCAAGGCCCAGGTAAATGAGTTCCTTTCCCTTCTCAATCTTTACCAATTTCTCAACAGATATATTCTTCATTTAACATGGTCCTGAAGAAAAAAATCAAATACAGAAGCATGTCTAAGCCAGGCATTATTTATTTATTTGTTGGAAGTATTGACAATTTTTGTTGCTTAATCCATTCTTCACTCATCTAAATTTTACTACATTTTTTCCAAACCTCTGCTCAAAATGAACCTAGACTATCTTTACTAATTATACATATATTTAGAGTACTTTGAGATGCATCACAAAATTTTTTCATGGTAATTTTTGGCTCATGTCTAAATTTTTAGTTTGTGAAAAGTTATCTCCTTTTTTTCTATTTATCTTCCATCATTATCTACAAGAAAGCTCAGCCATTATGATGGAATGGGAGTCATGAATTTTGTGTACTTGAATAACTTTTTTCTTCATGTTTACTCCCTCCTTCATAGGTCTTTTCTAAAATTTCTGCTTCTCTTTCTTTGCTTAAGTATCCACTGACATTGGATCTCAATGTTCAACAATTCTTAGGCCAAGAAGTCTTTTTCCCCAAATAAGAGTTTGATCACTCCTTCTCTGATCTGCTTGGTTTTTACTCCATAGACAATAGGGTTCATTGTGGGAGGCAGAAGCAAGTAAAAATTGGCCACAAGGATGTGAACATGATGGGGAATAGTGTGTCCTCCAAAGCGATGGGTAAATAAAGTGAAGAAAGCGGGAACATACGTGATAACTATAGCACAAATGTGAGATGTGCAGGTACTAAAGGCTTTGTGTCGAGCATCTGCAGAGGAGAGGCTCACTACAGCCCGCAGAATCATGGTATAAGATACAGAGATGCAGCAGATATCAAATACACCTATTAATAAAGCAACCATCAGACCATAAATAGCATTGATTTTGACATTCCCACAGGACACCTTAGCTACAGACATGTGGTCACAGTAAGTGTGAGGGATGATGTTTCCTTGGCAGTAAGGCAGCCTCTTGGAGAGGAATGTGAAAGGGATGATGAGCATTGCACCCCGCAGAAAGGTGATGAACCCAGCTTTGGCTATGACAGAATTGGTGAGGATGGTAGTGTAGCGTAAGGGATAACAGATGGCCACATAGCGGTCCAGGGCCATGAGCATGAGTACACCAGATTCCATCCCAGTCAACACATGAACAAAGAACATCTGGACTAGGCAAGCATTAAAAGTGATCTCCTTAAGGTTGAACCAGAAGATACAGAGCATATTGGGTACAGTTGTGGTGCAAAGGGTAACATCAGTGAAGGAAAGTAGAGCCAAAAAGTAATACATAGGCCGGTGCAAGGATTCCTCATGGTGAATTAAATAGAGGAGTCCACTATTCCCCAAAACAGCAATGAGGTACATGGAGCAGATTGGGAGAGAGATCCATATATGAGATGCTTCCAACCCAGGAACTCCATTCAGAATGAAAAATATGGGAGTCAAGCTGGAGCTGTTGGAGTTGGGCATGATGGACAAGAGGATAGCATATTATATTCTTCAGTGATGGCTGCTGCCTGCCCAGAAAGAGAATGCCAGAAAAAAGATTAGTATTTCAGAGAAATGGTTTATGGATGATTCCAATGAACAAGCATGCAAAACAACCCTCATTCTTTTCAGGCAGATTGTGTGTCAAGAATAATATTCAAAGGATTTGGGAGATTCAAATCCACTTTGTAATATAGTAAAACTATATAATTTTCTGGTAATTCAGCCTCTTATGCCACTTGGGCACACCAATCTTAGTGATATTTTCCTTGGCCAAGAAATGAATTTAATTCTTTCAATTCAGTCCATTTATATGCCAGCCCCCAGGCATCTTCCCACCTCGGCAAAGTAATATGAAATACACATTCAAATCAAAGTAATGCAAACACATTCATTTGAGTAGAATCGATTCCCTAGCTAAAACTCTGTGGAGTTGTAGCATAGATCCCATACAGTATGATATACTCCAGGTCAACAATATAATATAACACTCTATTAATGGAGATGCAAAACCCAGGACCCTATTAGTCCTGTGCTAGGGAGGTTGTTGCAGTGAAAACTTGGAAAAGTCAGGCTATTTGACATGTCTTTGACTGGAATGAAGTCACCAGGAGAAACAGTAAGCTATCTAATATCTTTCTGTTTTTACTAATTATTCTTGCTAAGTACTAAGTTAAATAATTTCTATGCAGTTAAAAGATTACCTTCCAAAATGTAACTGAAACAGGTTTTAACTGCACAGTCTATTAAAATCATTACTGAAAAAATTTTGAGCCTTGTAAATTTCAGTGAATGAGTGAAAAGTCACCATTATTATGCTACCATTTTTAAGGCTCTTTTCCTCTCTACCAATCTATTTCTTTGATACCTTCCAAGAAGCTTCTACAATTGTTATTCAATTGGTTCTGATCGTTTCAAATCATTCTAATATTATCCTTGGCTGCTATTTTGTGCGATTGGGCATTTTCTGAACTAGAGATTGGATTAGTTATATTGTAGTAGGAAATGCATTAAAATTGTGACCTTGGAAAAGTACTTAAATTCTCTGGCTATCAGTTTCATGTATTGTAAAATGAGATTAAGCTAGAAAGTCTCTAAAGTCCTTTCTAACTCTAAATTTATATTCTAGATTGTGATTAAGAGCTTGGAAAAAAACAGATTTCATGAATTCAAAGCAATGGTTTCATTTATAAAATAAATATATAAAAGAGTATAATGAACAAACAGTCTTATTGTCACACGTTTCATCATTTTCCATATTCTCTTTAGAGTTTTACTATTATTTTCCTTTATTCCATCAAAATGTGTCATTTGATGAAAGAAGCAGATTTTGTATATTAAAACCTCTAATTTTAGTGTTTTGTGTTTAATCTTGTTAAATTGAATTGCTATTGTTAATGAGAAGATAAATGTGAATTTAAAAAGAGAAAAACCTTGTGTGTTTTGTATATTGTACTATTTAGATTCAAAGGAAGACTTTAAATGACGTTTGGAAAGTCCTGTGCAATGTTTTGGCTAGCTTTCTGGAGAGCCTTCAGACCAGCCTTGGTCTCTGCAACATAATCACCACTAGAATAGTCAGGGATAAAGTCCGAAATCTTTATTGTCTCCTTCAGTCTCCCAGTCTGAACCAGTCTCTCCCAAAGTGCAGGAGGTAGGAGAGCTACCAGGAGGCTGATCAAAGAAGGAATCTCTGTGGCTGACTTTGTCCTCAGTTTAAGTACCCTATTACAATTACATCAACTATAGAACAATTACATACTAAGTATATGTAAACGAAATAACTATTGTCTCATCAATTCCATTGAATTAATACCTTGTTGTGGGATTAAATCAATCATACTGAACCTTAAGTATACCTTTTCAGTGTTCCTGCCCTTTACAATCCTGTCCTTTTCTTATGTCTAAAAAAGGAGAAATTTTGGATGAGTGTAACAGTCACTAGAAAATTATCTTGTGGTTAATATTTTTTCAGGTTGAAAAAACATATAGAGAAATGATAAATGTCATTAAATTATGGGATCATAGATTTAGAGATCGTTTAGGTTATTTCCTAGAACCTGTTCATTTAATTCCAATAGTCTCTCTCTTTGTCTCTCTCTCTTTCTGTGGCTTTGTCTCTGTCTCTCTTTCTCTGTGTATCTCTGTTTCTCTCTCTCTGTTTCTCTCATTCTCCTCTCTCTCTCTCTTTCTCTCTTTGTCTCTCTCTCTCTCTCTCTCTCTCTCTCTTTCTCTCTCTCTCTCTCTCTCTCTCTCTCTCTCTCTCTCTCTTCCCCCCACCCCCACCGCCATATGCACAAACACACAATCATTTCTTAGATAATCCTAGTTCTCCAAATTGTTCCACTTGAAAGATCCACTTTGAAATATCATGTTTCAATCATAATTTTCTATCTTTCCAGTCATGTCATGAAACCAAGCCAAGCTAATAATAATTTATGAAATATAGTACACATAAGGAATTCTCTAAGGTTTTGGAGGGGAAAAAAAAGACAAAATAGCTTATGTCCTACTTTCAAGTACCTTAAAACCTAAATGAGAGAATGAATCAAACAACAAGCATTTATTAAATGTCTACTGCATGCCAGAAACTTTTCTAAGAACTGGGACTATAAAAGACATATGTAATGGTTTCTGCTTCATAGAAGTTTATAGTATAGTGTATTATGGGAGATATTGGGTACAATTAGAAGTACATGCAAATTAAGTACAAACACTATAAGTACAATATAATTTGAAGAGACTAAAAGTAGATGGAAGAATTAGGAAAGACCACATTGAAAGGCTATTTGAACCAAGTTTTGAAAAGAAGTAGGGATTCTGAAAAACATGGGAGAGAAACAGGGATAGAAGATAGTTACACAAGTTAGTAAAATGCATGAAAGTATGAGAAAAGTGCAAATGAGGTATCTAGGCGAAATGTTTTGAGAAATTTTAGGAAGAAAAGGACTTTGACTTTCAAAATGAGCATAAACCAGCATGATCGGCGTTGATTGTTGGTGCTGTTAAAGAATCCGTTTTTTACCAAAGTATGTGTGTGAATTCTACAGTATGTCCTTTTGGGCCCCTATGCCACCTGTAAGGTATTTCTTCTACTCTTTAAATGATCGGTTACGATCGTTTTGAAAAGAATATACAGAAGAAAAATCTGAGAATCAGATTGATTCTTCATGGTAATTTGAAAAAAAATTAAAATATATAGGGTGCTTGGCTTTTTTAGGTCATTGGAAACTGGAATGGTTTTTAATAGATGTCAACTCCAGGAGGATGTCAATTCATCTGATCTATGAATTTGGGAGAAAAAAGACTGAGGCTATTTCTCTTGGAGGTGACACTTCCAATCTAATTGAGATATTCAGGATTATTTGGCCATCAAAATAATTTGTATGGATTTCAAATGACTCAACTATTAAAAGGAGGCCATCTGAAAAATGGTCACAATTTTCAGACAGACACGATGCCAGAAGAGTACTATTTGCCAGACACCCTGTTTTTCTGTTTCTATGATAAATGATTCTTTGGGAAGAGATCCTAAAAATTAGGTGAAAGCTCTTAATAATTGTTTGCTGTGATTTATTTTTCTGCTAGATTACTCATATATCAGGTCAGAAGAGACCTCATCTCAGATAAACAAAATGTAGCACATGTGTAAAATTATTCAAAATGTCAGGTTTTTTTTTTTTTTAATTGTATCTTTCACTTGAAAATGATGTCTCCCAATTCGTTCCAATAAAAATAAAATGGCCTAAAAAAAAAAAAAAAAGAGGAGATGTCTTCATAGACGGGTAAGTGTCCATCTGATGGAGATTTGTGTTAATGTAATACAATCTTAGTGACAACTTGAATAACAGCAATTAGACCAGATAAGAGCAGAGGATAGATTATAGACCAGTTTGATTAAAACATAGACTATGGAAAGGAATTAAGTATCATATTAGAATGGAAAGCTTGGTTGGAGAAGATTGTGGAGGTTTTTCCAATTCTAGTCACAGTATTTATATACTTTGTTTAATAGATAATATTCAGCCACTGTTCACTTTGAGAAGAGTAGTGTGGTCAGTAGCATTGCATTTTGAATATTATACTGGTAGTCATTGGAGATCATTGTTGCTTTTTATTTAAATTAAATGTTACTTTTTACAGTCCATAAAATGCTATATGATATTCATGATAATTTTCTTCTTCAAAAGTCATAAGAATCAAAGATGTTGTGATCTTACTCTCTTATTATTATCTATGAAAAACCACCCAAAAGAATATTTTGAAACAAAGAATAATAGAAATATTAATTAAATCAACTCTAAGATTTTATCTCATAGGAATCATATTAGGAAAAATGACCAAAAATGAAAATAGTAAGATTGGTGGGGCTGAGAAAACAGATATATTAATAAACTGATGGTTGGAGCATGAATTGGCAAAATCATTCCAAAAACCTCTGAAGTGGAGTTTTTTTTTGTTTGATCCTAACTTCATGGATTACCAACAAGGGAGGTTTTACTAAATACACTAAGTAAAATAGTAAGCATCCAACAAGATCATGATAGACAACACTGACTAATAAAATTAATAGCGAAAAATATAAACATTTCCATTTTGTTCCAATAGATCAGTTTTACCACTATAAGGTAGAGGAAGCATAGTTAAGTCCAAAAATCCCAATTCTTGGTCTAGTGACATTTTGGTCTTTTATCACAGAATTAAATGAAGTGAGAAAATTTTATCAACTCGATTATCATAAAACTAGATGAGATCACTATTATCTTAAATGACAGTCATCGTGTAAATAAGTTTCAATCACCTAGAATAACAGAAGGAACCTAAAGAATTCAACCATGAGAGCAATTTAAAGCCTTATGATGGCTTTATCGTGATAATGATGAATTATTTTCTTAATGAAATTTAATACCCTTCCACTCATCAAAAATAATGTTCATCATTTGAAAAGCTAAATCAAGTTATTATGAACTCAGGATGCATTAACAGAAACATGAGGTCATAGATCTAGAACTAAAACAAAGATTGTTTAGTCTCATCTCCTCACCTTAGAGGTGGGACAACTTCAACCCATAGTGTTTAAGTGAAGTAGCCAAGGTTATTCACATATAGTAATCTGAGGAAGATTTCCCAATCTTGGATTCTCTGGTTTCAGAGCTCCACTATAGTGCACCGTCTTTGCACAGTAACTGTTACTTTTAAATTGCTGGAATGTAATCCTTCAAAGTTTGATAATTTGATAATTTGAACACACTGACTACAATTAGGTACTGTCTTGTAAATCTCTAAGTTATAGTGATTTTCAGATTTCTATTGTCATATTTCTATGAATTGGAGAATTACAAAATAAACTAGTCTCAGAGATAGAAGGAATGTGAGGACTATTTCTTATAGTCCTGAATATAGCTAAATAAAAATCTCATTCTCAACAAGAAGTCAGCCATTCTTTATTTGTTATTATTCAGTCTTGGCTATCTCTTCACAATGCCAATTTGTTGTTTTTTTTTTTTTTTTGGCAAAGGTATTTGAGTGGTTTGCCATTTTCTTCTCCAGTTCATTTTACAGATGAGGAAACTGAGGCAAACAAGATTAAGTTACTTGTCCTAGGTCACACAGCTAGTAAATATCTGAGGTCAGATTATAACTCCTGACTCCATGCCCAGTCCTCTATCTACCAGACCACCTAGCTGCCCAGCCATGCTTTACTGGAAGACCTCAAATGAATAAGAATCACTACTTGTATGGTTATTCATTACTTTTTGGGAAAGTTCTAATTATTATGAAGTTTCTATTATTTAAAGTCCAAGACTATCTTCCTGCAACTTCAGTCCAATAGTTCTGACTTCTAAAGCCAGGTACAAGAATTCTATTTGCTCTTTAACATGTAAGTCATTTAAGTACTTATAGATAGTACTTACCCCAATGCCAGCAAAGAGCATATCTCTGTACATGATTGAAAAAGTTTCCAATCAAAATCTTTGAGAGCCTCTTACCTGTGGAGCTCAGACTGGGGCCATTATTACATACTCTTGCTTAAACTCTCTGAGGATTATTCTTACAGAATGGTCCCAGATGTGTGTGGCTGTAGGACTAGATATCTCAGAGGATTTTAGAGTCCTGAAACTTCAGGGCTGCTGAGATTTAATCTATATTTAGAATATAACTAGGTAAAATTTTTAAAACTATAACCTTTTTCTCCTGAATTGAGCATGTACAATTCGAACCTCGTATGATGAGAAAACCTAGATGATAGTAACATTTCACTTTCAGAAGCCTACTAATTCAACATACCAGCATAAGAATCACCTCTACAATATACCAGACAAATCATCACCTATCTTTGCTTAGAGATCCCTTGTCAGAGATCATATGATATTTCTTGAAGTAACCATTCTATTTTCAGATGTTTCTAAAAGTTACCGAAAATGTAGCAAAGTGGCATAGTAGATAGAAAACTATCCTAGTTAAGATGACAAAGTTCCAATTTGATGTCAGGTAGTAGCTCTATGACATGGGGCTATTTACTTAAGCTCTATTTATCTCAATTTTCTCAGCTGCAGAATGGGAGATAATAGAATCTACCTTCAAAGGTTTTTGTGAGAATTAAATGAGGCATTTGTAAAGCATTTTCCTTAGTGCCTGGTACAGAGTAGTTGCAGAATAAATCATTGTTTTCTTTGCTTCCTTCTGCTATGGTTCACTTTGTATGAAGTCCAAATTTTTCCTCATTACAACTTCCATCCAGTCTTTCTAATTCTGCTCTCTAAAGGTAAACACAAGCCATACTCTTCTTTTGTGTTATAGTTAATCGAATACTTGAAGACAACTATTGTCCCTGCTCTCAACTTGTCTTATTTTCTCCAAAGTAACTCCCAATTCCTTCAGTTAATGCTCATACAACGTGAAAAACCTTCCCCATGTTGGCGACTTTTCACAATATGGATTGCTTTGCACTAGATGTTATCCAGTTTATAAAAGTCTTTTTGAAAATCTGTGCACTGAAACTGTAGAAAATTCCCAAGGTGTGGTTTGATTATTCAAAGTATTTTCTATTACCTCATCCATGACAAGCATAGTCCTGAAAACTTAATTTTTCTTAATGCTGTTTGATGGAATTAGCTTTTAGAGCTTCCATATGACAATGTTGAATTCATATTGAGTATGAATCCACACAAAAATCCCAGTTTTTTTTCAGGTCAACTACTACATAGTTGTCTCTACTTCCTATCTTTTTGTTTATTTTCACAATTTATTAATTTATATTTAAGAATTTATATTTTTTAACTTTGAAACTTGTGAGCCTGCAATCTCATTAAAGAGAATATTTGCCCCAGTATTGATGATGATAGTTGGCATGTGGTATGTTATCAAAGGATCTCTCTCTCTCTCTCTCTCGCTCTCTCTCTCTCTTTCTCTTTTTTTCTTCTGTCTCTCTCTCTCTTTTTCTCTCTCTCTCTCTCTCTCTCTCTGTTTTCATTTATATACACATATATACATATACACATATGCACACACACATATTATTGTTCAGTCATTTCATTTGTGTGCAACTCTTAGTGGCTTCATTTGGGGAGGGTTTCTTGGTAAAGATATTGAAGTGGTTTCCCATTTCTTTGTCCAGCTCATTTTATATCTGAGGAACTTAGGCGAACAGAGTTAAGTAGTAAGTGTCTAAGGGCAAAATTTGAACTTAAGAAGATGAATTTTCCTGACTTCAGATTTTGCACTCTATTCATGGTGATACTTAGCTGCATATATATGTGAGAGAGAATCCTGGAAGATCACTTTCTAGCTGTGTGTAATGCCTTGATAGAGAGCTTGCATTTGGAAATAAGGAAGGGTTCCATTATTGGTTATACAGCTAGAAGAAGTGCTGGTTTAGTGGAGAGAGAGCTATTTCTATCTCTCTCTTTCCAACAATACATTATGTCAAGATTTCTTTGACCAACTTCCTGAGAGAGGTGAGAAGCATAAGGAAAATTGTATTTATTTTCCACTACTGCTCTTATGATGGTCATAAGCAAATTATTTAATGCATATGTCAATAAGTATTTAGTATGTTATTATTATATTCTAGATTGTGGGACTACAGAGAAAAGTAAAATTTAGTTCTTATCTTCAAGGCTTCTATTTTAATAGTGCGGATAAGATGCAAATACATATGTACAAACTAGATATAGACTGAATAAATAGGAAATAATTAAAAGCGAAAGTACTTGAATTTAGAACAATTGGAAAAGCCTTGATGTAAAAGCTGGGATTTTAATTGACATTTGAAGGAGGTAAGGATGAGGAGAGGGATCATTCTATGCATAAGGGAGAGCCGAAGGACAGAAAAGAGTTTAGTATCACTGAATTAAAGAATATGTAAGGAAATATAAGATGGAAGAAGACTGGAAATTGGAACACAATATTTTTCAAGGGCTAATGTTGAAGAATTGTCCACACACATGTTTTGAAAAATAAACAGTTTAAATATATATATATATATATATATATCTTTTTTGCTCTTTAGACTTTGCATACTACTGTTCAAGGAAATCTCATCTTTCCAGTCATCTAAATTCACATTAGTGTTACACTTAGCTCCCAAAATTCTCTCACTCTTCCAATCTAGTCTGTTGCCAAATCAATTCTAGCATGTCTCAATCTTTTGGTTTCTTTCTTTACACAGACTCTTCTCCCCAGCTTTAGGACCTCATCTCTTCTTACCTACTCAGTCAAAAACATCTCTTCAGTGGTGTTCTTGCCTCAGGTCTTTTCTTTCTACTCTCTATTCTTTCTACACACAAGCCATAGATATGAGTGACCATGTCACTCTTCTCACAATGTTCTGGATGTTAGGATCAAATATTCCATCTTTGTCTTAAGCTTTAATATTTTATTTTGCATAAGGTTTATAATGTAGGTATAATTTCAAGTACAGTAGGACATTTGTACATATATATTTTTATATATTTATATACATGTATAAATATTTTAAACACAAACACATACATATACATAATATTATATATATATATATAAAACACATACACACATATATATAGAATCTACCTCTAATTTTTTTCACTGGCGAATAGATATGTGAAAGTAAAAACAAAACAAAACAAAACAAAAGGACTTTGAATTCAATGGTTAAGACCTGAGAAAGAAAATCATCTGGTGACTCCCCAGCTCAATTCAGTTTCAGCAGATATGGAGTTTGTAAACCAATAGCATCAATGCACAGCAAGTCCTCTTTTGACACACTTGTCCTTTTACATGAAGTCTTTATTCAATATCTCTTTGTCAATGTTAAAAGGATGGAAAGTACTTGGATTCAAGAATGATGTTGTTTAGTCATTTCTGACCTCTTAAATTTTTTTTTTTTTTTTGCAAATATCCTGGAGTGATTTGCCATTTCCTTCTCCTGCTCATTTTATAGGTGAGGAATCTGAAACTAACAGAGTTACGTGATTTCCCAGGGTCATATGATTAGAAAGTGTCTGAGGTCACATTTGAAAGAAGTTGATGAGTCTTTTTGAATACAGGCTTGTTACTCTATCACATGCCCAGCTTAGCTGCCCATAAATAAATGGTATACAAAATTCTTTGGCTTAAAATATTCATCATAACCCAAATGGGATCTTTCCATTCATCTAAGGCATTCTTAGGTGTTTACTATATGTTATGATCTGTGAGAAAATTCTTTAAGCCATCAGAATTCCATGCTGTATTCTGACATGTCAAAATGAATCAAAAAAGTGAGGAAGAACCCTAAAGAAATAGTAAACACCTGAAGTATATTAAAAACTTGCTCTCATAATAAAAACAAAATACACACACACACACACACACACACACACACATACAAAGCACCAATCATACCTGTACTTAACTTGAGGAAGTGTAGAATATACACACTGGACAACAGGGAGCTTGGCTGCTTTGAGCTCATTTGCTCTTTTTGCCTGGCAGAATCAACTTCTGGAAGCCCAGCCTAAGGTCTTGGGTCCTAAACGCATACACTATAGGGTTGAGGGCTGGGGGGATGATGTTGTGCAACACATTGAAGAGCACAGGGATCAGGGGATACTTTCTTCCCACCAGGTGAGTGACAAAAATTACAACAATCACTGTATAGAAAAAAAGGATGAGAATGAGATGGGAGCTACATGTACTTAGGGCTTTAGATGCAGCTTCTACAGAATTCAACTTCAGTACAGATGAGAAGATCAAGGCATAGGAAAGGATGATCAGGATTAAGTCTCCTCCCATTATCAAAGAGGCCACAATCATCTGACAAATGCTGTTTACCTTCCTGTCATCACAAGACAGGCTGGTGACCCCCAAGTTGGAGCACAAGCAGTGGTCTATTTCATTTGAGGAGCAGTAGTCTCTCTGTGCAGCCAGCACAGGCACTGGGATAACAGCCAGCCCATTTCTGAGTACCATAAATATTGTGGCTTTGAAGACAGAGGAGTCTGTGACAATGGTGGGATAGCGGAGGGGATGGCAAATAGCCACATATCTGTCAAAAGCCATGCAGAGGAAGATGCCTGACTCCATGCTTACAAAGCAATGTATGGCATAGATCTGAGCAAAGCACTCAGGGAGGCTGATGGCTTTGGCATCAAACCAGAAGATGGCCAATATCTTGGGCATGATGGTGGTGGCCAAGCCTATGTCCACTATAGACAGAACGCTTAGGAACTGATACATGGGATGGTGTAATTTGGGTTCCTTCCAGATGGTGATAAAGATGAGCAGATTGGCACTGATGGAGGAGAGGTAGAGTACTGCCAGAGGTAGAGATAGCCAATGCTGCCAACTATGGATTCCAGGGAGTCCCATAAGGATGAATTCTTTGACCTGGAAGTGGGAGCCATTGAAGAGCCTTGTAGCTGGAGTCGTCATTCTCTAAGAAGAAAAATTCTCTCATTATTCTACCATATGCTCTGTACTATTCAATGGTGTTTTTGGTTGCCTGTTTGCATGTGGTATACTATTTCAAAATATACACATGGTACTCTTAACAACAGAAGCTTTGTCCCTTAAGACCTTCTAAGGAGGATTCCAAGATTGAGACTACAAAGATCTAGAATCCATTAATTGCTTAGGTTCTGAGTTCACACACAGCAATTGCTAATTGAAGATAGCATTGATGAAGGGCTTTATTGGGGGTGAAATTGTTTTTTTTTTATCTAGTGCTATTGATCATGATCATTCTTTCTATATTTTTTCTGAAGACTACAGGTAACTGCTATAAAATCTAATACATGAAAATTCCCAGAGGACATATCCAATTAAAGATTGCATACACATTAATGCACAAGGGAAAAACTTCATAGAACATGTGCCCCTAAAAGTCCCTCCATTCTCACATAACGACCTTTATCTCAAGTTGTTCTCACTCTCCTTTAAGATAATTTCTTCTCAAATATTGATGTGCTGTATTTGCTTTTAAAATAGAAGCCAGTAGAAGCTGGAAAATGAATGGATGCCCATCAATTGGAGAATGGTTGGATAAATTGTGGTATATGAATGTTATGGAATATTATTTTTCTGTAAGAAATGACCAGCAGGATGAATACAGAGAGGCTTGGAGAGACTTACATGAAGTGATGCAAAATAAAATGAACAGAACTAGATCATTATATACTTCAACAATGATACTGTATGAGGATGTTATTCTGATGGAAGTGTATTTCTTTGAAAAAGAGAAGATCTAACTCAGTTTCAATTGATCAATGATGGACAGAAGCAGCTACACCCAAAGAAAGAACACTGGGAAATGAATGTAAACTGTTTGCATTTTTGTTTTTCTTCCCGGGCTATTTTTACCTTCTGAATCTAATTCTTCCTGTGCAACAAAAGAACTGTTCGGTTTTGCAAACATATATTGTATCTAGTGTGACCTATTTAACATGTATAGGACTGCTTGCCATCTCGGGGAGGGGGTGGAGGGATGGAGGGGAAAAGTTGGAATAGAAGCGAGTGTAAGGGATAATGTTGTAAAAAATTACCCTGGCATGGGTTCAGTCAATAAAAAAGTTATACAGAAGTGAGTGCAAGGGATAATGCTGTAAAAAATTACCCTGGTATGGGTTCTGTCAATAAAAAGTTATTTTAAAAAAATAATAAAAAGTTATAATTATTAAAAAAATAAAAAAGAAGCCACAAGCCAAAGTCTCTTTCTGGATCTAGCTTTGAATTGTATTTACCATAGTTTTAGAATAGGACTGGCACACTACTTAGGGCTTAAGGCAATAGTTGCTCATCTCTATAGCACAATCCTACCTCTAGCAGAAGAAGAATAACTATCAGGCCAGGACCAAACTATCTTTCCTTCATTTCCTTATGATGTACACACTCACTCATAGATATTTCCTGAATCAATGGAAAACACTGCTATCATCAGCCTGGTTAGAACCTGAAATCCCCCTTGCTGTTGAATATAGGATAAAGGATGTTATCCCTCCTCTCCGCACCTCTACAAACGTGGATTTGTATCAGTGTCACCTTTGTTTTCAAAGGACTTTCTCCCTTTCATTGGTGCACTATAGTAGTATATCACAGGGCCTAGAGAGGTATTTCATAATTGAAGAACTCTAGATTTCTAATTTCCACATGGAACTTATTTTTGTATTTATTGCACTATTCCTTTCTCAAACAATTGGAGCAATAACTCCTTGATAAAGTAAATAGGATCCTCATTTATTATCTTGGTCATGCATTAGAGAACTAAGTATATATAGTGAATTAAAGCTCTGAATTTTGAATCAGGAAGACTGTTCAAATCCTTCCTCATATACTTACTACTTAAGTCATCACAAGCCAGTGACTTAAAATGCTGTTAACCTCGGTTTTCTCTTCTGCAAACTGAAGGTGATAATGACAGAATCTACTTCTCAGAGTGGCAGAAATAAATAAATGGGATAACATATATAAAATATTACATAATAGTTTAAGGTAGCTATTATGCTCATTATATTCCCCCAATCTAAAACCAGTTAAGACATGGTAGAAACAATATAATTGTTTGCTAAATTGAATTAAATTAGTGATAATCTTATGTAATGGATACTCAGTATTATACTCAATATGTAATAAAAGTCATTTCATGTGAAAGGAAAGTATTCTTGTCAATTGTATCTTCAACAAATCAGTCACATAGTATGAAAAATAGGAAAAATGAATGTAATCTTAATCTTCAATAATTAAAATACAGTGGAGGGAATAATCTTGCTGGCCTTAACTATGTTTTTGCTGATCTGGAGTTCTAAGCCCCATTCTGGGGATGGTATTTTAGATGAGGCAGTGGAGTATAGATATCAATAAAAGATGAAAATTGTCAAATGTATAAATTCTCTTTCATTTCTTTTCATTTTCTTTTTCTTTTATATAGCCTTTTCATCATAACCCCAAATGGAAACAAAAAAGTAGTCCTCTGAATTTAGGTGGATAGCTAAAAAAATATTGTTCATGTATATAAAAGAATAATATTACTATATTAAGAAATAATAAAATAGACTGTTTCTGTTTCAGAGATAATTGAGAAGAACTCTATGAACTCTTGCAGAATGAAGTGAGTAGGACAAATGATGACATTACAGAGAAAAAGAACTTTGGCTGTTTGACTGTTTTGTATCTGGTTGACACAGTTTCCTTGAGTCTAGAAGACTAACACAATAAAAATCTAGAAATCTACTTGCAGACAAGCAATGAATTTCAAATCCAAAATAATTCTTATAAGTTTGAACTGAGAAATTTGAATATTTACTGAGAGTTTTATATTTTTAGTATTGTTCTATGGGGGTATGTTGGAGGAAATAATGTCCTTCTAAAAATCAAACAACTAATTAAAAACAGTTCCAAGATTCTATAATTCTACAATTGCACAATGCTTCAGGCATAGACATGTTGCCTGAATTCAGACAAATATCTCTGATTTCTCTAGGAATTTTCTTTTTGCATGTGGAAGCTTTATATCCTAGAAAATAGGATAAAAATTTCCTTGTTCTGATGTAGTTAAAACAATCCTCCCCCAGGCTTAAAGAATATCTTGTGATCATTTCAGTTATTTGCTAGGAGATGACTGTTGTTTGACTCACAGAGAATTCTTTTTTAAAAATCTCAATAGTATTTTATTTTTCCAAATACACATAGAGATCATTTTCAACATTCATTTTTGTAAGACTTTATGTTCCAAATTTTTCTTTCTCCCTCCCTTACTTCTCCCCTCCCCAACACAACAAGCAAGGTGATATAGGTTAAACTTATGTGATCCCACAGAGCATTCTTTTACACAGCTGTATTTCATTTCCAGTTTCTCCTTGCCAAGATCCCTCTCTCTGTAGCGTCTGGGTTTCTCCTAGTATTCTGGGTCCCAGATTTGGGGTTAATTTTGCACAAAGGGACTAAGAGTTTCATCACCACCAACATCAGCTTAAGTTTTTGATAATCATCAGAATAATCTGAAGAGATCAGAAGTGTGGTACTCACCATGACCATTGACAGAGATATGGGAAACTATTGTTTTCAGTACTGCAGAAGTAACATTAAGGAGCTCAGGTGAACTAGACTCACAAGGGAGAAATGAGATTTTTACAGACAATGCAAAGCAATTCAGGAGGTTCTGGGAGGATAGGGGTTACATCAAGCATCTTATTAATGGGAGGAAGAATGATTAAAAGATGTTACTGTCTCCCTCAGAGATGCACTGCTCTCTCAGATGTAAGGAGAGAGAATCCCAAGAGACAGAATGAGTCAGGGACAATGATTCTACTGAAATTAATTATAAAATTTAATCATGCAATACTGAATGCTATAATCTATGAAATATGGGTGTTACTGAAATGTGTGCCAATTCACTTTTCCTTTCAAGTCTTGTTTAAATTCAGGAGGAGAACTTACTCTTTATAAGAAGTATCTAACAAATTTTCTTGAAAACAAAACTTCCTGAAAAGCAGGCACTTTCTATTTCTATCAAACCCACATGAAAATATATTGCTGAACTATCCTGAAATTTATTTATTCAGCCCTACTCTGTCTCATGACAAAAGTTTTACAGTTCCAGTTGCCTTCGGGATATATCCAGATGGATGTCCTATAGACATTCTAGCTGAATATATTCAAATTTGAATTCATTGTCTTTTCTCTCTCCCAAAACACAGAACTATCTGCACCTCAATCTGAACTTTCCTTTTATTATAAAGGGTACAAACAAATTTCCAATCCTCCAGTCTTGAAACCTAGATATTATCTTAGAAGCTTCATTTTATATGCCATACAATTTATCACTAAAAGTTATTAAGTTTTTATCCCTAATGTCCCTGCTTGGTGTGCCTTTTCTTTTTTGACACTATCACCAATCTGGTGCAGGAACTAACCACCTAATGCCAGGATTACCATGATAGTCTGATGGTTTTTTCCCCTACCTCAAGTCTCCCCTACTTCAGTTCATTTACCACTTGGCTATCAAAATGATCTTTCTTTTTGCATGCACATTCAAGGAGTGAATAAATTAATAGGGGAAATCATCCATGTACACAAATAAAAATAATTCAATAAAATAGGATCATATGAATCCAAAGCTGGCAGGAATATGATAAATGTAAGCATGATAAACTTGGTAAAACAGAATGACCTGAGTCTTGTTTCTATCTGGTGCTGCCTGTGAAACTTAGAAAATCATTGAAACTCTCAGGGCCTCAAGCAAATTTCTAATGTAGCTCTCCCTAATATATATCTCCCTAATGTAGCTATACTATAGTACATACAGATATCCTCTGACTTCTTCCTCCCATTTGAGGTGACTACTTTTTTTTAATTTTGATAATAGCTTTAATTTTCAAAACACTTGCAAAGATAGCCTTCAACATTCACCCCTGCAAAACTTCATTTTCCAGTTTTTTTCATTCCCTTTATCTTGCCTCATGCTCTCCTTGACAATAAGCAATCCAATATAGGCTAAACATGTGCAACTCTTCTAAACATAATTCCATATTTAACATACTGCTCAAAAAATTTTGGATCAAAAAGGGGGAAAATAAGAAATAAAAGAGCAAGCAAACAACAATAAAAAGCTGAAAGTAATATGTTGTCATCTACATTCAGTCCTCCTAATTCTCTCTGGATAGAAATGGCTCTCTCTATTACAAGTTCATTGGAATTGGCCTGAATCACTTCTTTTTTTAGAAAGTACCAAGTCCATCACATAATCTTATTGTTACAGTATACAGTGTCCTCTTGGTTCTACTTACTTTATTTAACATCAGTTCATGTAAGTATCTTCAGGTCTTTTTGAAATCATCCCATTGTTCATTTCTTATAGAACAATAATATTCCATTACATTCAAAGACCATAACTCATTTAGCCATTCCCCAACTGATGGACATCCACTCAATTTCCATTTCCATGCCCCTACAAAAAAATGGCAGCTATAAACATTTTTGCACATATGGGTACTTTTCCCTACAGACCCAGTGAGACACTACTGAATCAAAGGGCAAGCACAATTTGATAGACCTTTGGGTATAATTTCAAATTGCTCTCCAGAATGCTTTCCTCAGTTAACAATTTCACCAACCATTTATTAGTGCCCCAGTTTTCTTACATCCTCTCCAACATTCATCATTAGCTTTTTCTGTCATCTTAGTAAATCTGAGAGATGTGTCTGTACCTCAGAGTTGTCTTAATTTTCATTTCTCTGATCAATAATGATTTAGAGAATTTTTTCATATGACTATAAATGTTTTAATTTCTTCATCTGAAAATTGTCTTTTCATGTCTTTTGACCATTTATCAATTAGAGAATGACTTGTATTCTTAACAATTTCAGTCAATTCTCTATATATTTTATTCTATTAAAGCTTTTTATTTTCAATACATGTGTATAGATAATTTTCAACATTCACCCTTGCTAAACCTTGTGTTCCAAAAATTTTCCCTCCCTTCCCTCACCTTCTTTCTTAGCAAGTAATCCCATATATGTTAAACACGTGAAATTTTTCTATATATATTTCAACAATTATGCTGCACAAGAAACAAAAATCAAAAAGGAAACAAATGAGATAGGAAACAAAATATAAGCAAACAACAATAAAAAAGAATAAGTCATTATCCATACTCAAACTCCCCAGTCCAGTCTTGGGGTGCACATGGCTCTCCCTGAAAAACCTTGCAGTTTGAAAGAATCATATTCATCACAATTGATCATCATATAATCTTGCTGTTGCTTTGTACAATGGTCTCTTGGTTCTACTTACTTCATTTAGCGTCAGTTCATGTAAGTCTCTCCAGGCCTCTCTGAAATCATCCTGCTGATAATTCCTTATAGAACAATAATATTCCATAACATTCATATACTATAACTTATCCAGCCATTCTCCAACTGATGGGCATCCACTCAGTTTCCATGTTCTTATTACTACAAAAAGGACTGCTACAAACATTTTTGCACATGTGGGTTATTTTCCCCTTTTAATGATCTCTTCGGGATATGGGGTCAGTAAAAACACTACTGGATCAAAGGGTATGCACAGTTTGACAGCCCTTTGGGCATAGTTCCAAATTGCTCTCCAGATATATTCCATTATTTCGCTACTACATCAACATAATGTCCCAGTTTTCCCATATCCCCTCCAACATTCATCATTAGCTTTTTGTCATGTTAGACAATCTGAGAGGCATGTAGTGGTACCCCAGAGTTGTCTTAATTTGCATTTATCTGATCAAAAATGATTTAGAGCATTTTTTCATATGATTATAAATGGTTTTAATTTCTTCATCTGAAAATTGTCTCTTCATATCTTTTGACCATTTATCAATTGGAGAATGGCTTGGATTCTTACAAATTAGAGTCAGTTCTTTATATATTTTAGAAATAAGGTCTTTATCAGAAC
This sequence comes from Antechinus flavipes, assembly GCF_016432865.1. Lineage (NCBI taxonomy): Eukaryota > Metazoa > Chordata > Mammalia > Dasyuromorphia > Dasyuridae > Antechinus > Antechinus flavipes. Next base: position 557,547,036 of record NC_067400.1, on the reverse strand, counting down.
CTTTGGATTTTAATCTTTTGCTGCACTGATTTTATTTGTATAAAAACATTTAAACTTAATATAATCAAAATTATCCATTTTCACTCCAGAATGTACTCTAGTTCTTCTTTGGCAACAATTATTTTTCTTCTCCACAGATATGAGAGGTACACTCTCTTTTCTTCTTCTATTTTGCTTATTGTATCACTCTATCGTATAGAGTTTAAATCATAAACCCATTTCAACCTTATTTTGGTATAAGATGTTAGATGTGGGTCAATGCCCAGTTTCTGCCACACTAATTTCCAATTTTCCCAGCAATTTTTGTCAAATAATGAATTCTTTTTTTTTTTAATTATAGCTTTTTATTTACAAGTTATATGCATGGGTAATTTTACAGCATTGACAATTGCCAAACCTTTTGTTCCAATTTTTCCCCCTCCTTCCCCCCATCCCCTCCCCAAGATGGCAGCTTGTCCAATACATGTTAAATATGTTAAAGTATAAATGAAATACAATATAAGTATATCCAAACAGTTATTTTGCTGTACAAAAAGAATTGGACTTTGAAAAAGTGCACAATTAACCTGTAAAGGAAATCAAAAATGCAGGCAAGCAAAAATAGAGGGATTGGGAATTCTATATAATGGTTTATCATCATCTCCCAGAGTCCTTTTGCTGAGTGTAGCTGGTTCAATTCATTACTGCTCTATTGGAACTGATTTGGTTCATCTCATTGCTGGAGAGGGCCACGTCCATCAGAATTGATCATCATACAGTATTGTTGTTGAAGTATATAATGATTTCCTGGTTCTGCTCATTTCACTCAGCGTCAGTTCATGTAAGTCTCTCCAGGCCTTTCTGAAATCATCCTGTTGGTCATTTCTTGCTGAACAATAATATTCCATATATTCATATACCACAATTTATTCAGCCATTCTCCAACTGATGGGCATCCACTCTGTTTCCAGTTTCTGGAATGGCCACCATTCTAATTTAAATCTTCACTACCTCTTGCTTGTTCTACTGAAATGGCCTTTAAACTTCATTCTATTCCTTATCTTTTCAATTCTTCGTGGAACACCTCTCAAATATCTTCCAAAATATATGTGTATTCACCAGTTATATAGATTATGGGTCTATTATAGTTATATAGATTATGGGTCTATTGTCTATATGTGTTATACATGTACATATGTTTGTCTAAATGTGAAAATCAAAGAGACTTGAATAGATATCCCTGGAATCTTACCCAATGTCCCCTGAAGAAGACTGAATCAAGCCTGAACAGGAGATTGGGACCAATTTCTACCTCACTCTGTTCTCTTCAGAAAGTGGATATTTTATTAGACATATATTTCCCTGCTACCATCTTAGTATTGATAATCCAGGGGGAGGTATTTTAGGTTTAAACCTCTTTCCAGGATGTTATTTGTTGAAGGGAAAGATATGTCCCACCATGGCCCAGTAAGTAATTACAATAAATTTGAAGTCAGGAAGACCCAAGTTCAAATTGAGCCTCCAAAACTTTTCAACTAGATGATGCTAAGCACATCATTTAACCTCTCTCAGCCTCAATTTCTTCATTTATAAAAGGGAATAATAATATCACTTTCTTTAAATATGTGTGTATATATACATACATACATACATACATACATATGTCTATATGCACAGTCAAGCTCAGAAAAGTACAGTCAATTTCTCATGTTTGCATCACAAGGAATGGTCAAAGGAGGACTTTTGAAATTGGACCTTCCTAATATAAAAATCCAAAAATCTTTCCTCAAAGTCACATTACTCTTGACTAAAGTCAAGCAATCAGATATTTGCAAAACTAAGGGACAAAGGTTTGTGATATAATCTTCGGTAATTATAAGTTGGGAAACAACAGTAAATTTATTCTCTCCCTGAAGGCTTCATCTCCTATTGCCCATGTATAGCAGGTGAATTTAATCCTTAATTTTCTTGTTTTTTTTTCTTTTTTTAACAATCTTTTGTGATGAAGTTTATAGAGACATTTGATTTTTTGCTAGCAAAAAACATTACAACAGGTAAAATTATCCAGCAGTAAATGATTTCCTTGGGAAATGCTAATTTTCCTATCATTAGAAGTCTTCCATGGAAATTATTTTGTATTTATATTTTTACATACATATGCATGTATGTAAGGGATACAGAAGGGAAGAAGTAGAATTAGTTCTAATGTAAACACACAAGTTTTCACTTGGATGGAATCACAAAAAATAAAAGAACAGATAACAGAGACAATGACATGTTTATGTGAGAGGAAAGTGTTAACCTTTATCATACTTTTATAATGCATAAAGTTCTTATTATAGAGGGGATAACAAGATAGGTCTCAGTTTTCCCATTTGTAAATTAAAAAGGTGACATCTAAAGTGTCTTCCAGCACCGAATATTCCAGTTTTTTATATTTCTTATCCAAGCAGTCTTTCAAAAGTGTGTTCGAGTGGTTTCAAATTCTACACTTTCATTCTTGTTTGTCTTATGGATGCATTTAACTCTGAAAAAGAAATATTAAAATCTCCTTCAAGAACAGTTTTATTTTTGTACTTTCATTAGCCTTTGGTTTAGGAGTATAAATACTTTATCACTTAATTCAGTGATGTCAAACTCAAATAGAAATGGGTTCCTAGGGGTGGCGCTTTCTCTTAGAAAGTCATATATTAACAATAGGTATATTGAACTATATTTTTATTTTAACCATTTTATGTTAACCATTTCTAAGTTATATTTTACTTTGATTCAGAGTTGAATCAGGAGTTTTGCTGACCATACCTAAAACTTCTTACATAATACATGTATATTTACTGTTGATAGTGTTTCATTGTATATGGTGCATTTAAGTAGTATATAGTTTCTTATTTTATCTTTCTATATATCATAATTATTTTGCCTTGTTTTCAGCCCAGTGCAACTCTTGTATTTTTTAAAACTATCTTACAAATATTAAATTTTGTTCTAGCCCTTCATAGCCTCTACTATTGTTTGGTTTGCTTTAAAACCAACTGTATTAAAACCTTCCTTTCAAGAAAAAGAAAAAACAAAATAACTATAACAATGCAAATGAAAAGAACAAAATAAACACTGAAAGCTGCATAAGTATAATGATCAAATGACTATAAAGTTGAGAGAAAAGAATCCATAGCCTTACCTTCTTTAGAGGAGTGAGGAAAAAACTCTCTATGTAAAAGATGGAACAAACTGATAGATTCCATTGATGTTTTGGTTGTACTGTATTGTTTTTTCTTTCTCTTTCTCTTCTTTGAAAAGTAGGTCTAAGTGGGACAAATAAAGGAAAACATTAAAAATTAGTTGTTTTTTAAAAAAGAGTCATCAATAAACATATATAAAACAACTTGGGAAAAATCTTCAAGAAAAGTAGAAACAGAATTGTCTTTGGAATCAAAAGGCATAAAAATAAACCTTAGATCTGCCTCTTTCTATCTATGACCCAGATCAAGTTAGTTACTCTCTTTGGGCCTCTTGTATCTTTAAAATGAAGAGGCTGGACTCTACATTCTTGATTTTCCAGATCTGTATTGATAATTCAATAATCCCCAAAGGTATGGTTAGCATAGATTCATCTAATCAGAATTTGCCTTGAAGTCCCTTCCTTTGGGAATTGTGCTATTCCCCATATCTGCAATATTTTCTAGAGCCTTGAACACAGAAAGGACTCTCTTTCTCTGTCTTGACTTTGCGAGCTACTTTCTCATTCTGGATTTTTCTTAGTGGTGATGAGTTCTTTGGTCTTTGAATTTCTCTCTATTAGTGGCCTCCTCACTTTGGAAATACACACTGGTATTAAAATACTCCCAAGGCTCCATTCTAAGGAACAACATAGTTTTCTGTATTCTCCTGGCTTGGCTTCTGACTGGTAACATCACCACACACCAGAGTCCCTTTCAACTCGGCTTCCCTACTCCCTCTGATGTATTCCCTTTCTCCATTAAAATTTAAGCTACTTAAAGGCAGGGACTGTCTTTTATTTTGTGATTGTGTTTGTTTCCCCAGAACTTAGTCCAGTGACTGGCAAATGGGAAGTTCTTAATGAGTACTTGTGGACTTATTTACTTAAGAAACTGTGGATTGTGATCAGCGGAAAGTCTCCCCAGTTGTCTCTTCATAGTTTTACTTTTCAGGCCTCCCTTAATCTGCCTAGCAACACATTCTCAGCTCCAGATGTCAAGTTCTTTAGAACAATCATCAAGGATTTCCCTCCTTGCTAAAACATGTAGGCTTAGTTTTTTCTTTGAAATTTTTTTTTTCAGTTTGCTCCCTATGATCCAACACTTCACCCTAAGCTTAAAGTGACTGTTGCATTCCTTCCAATCTTCCTCTAGAATTACTAAAATACAAGTCTTATACTTTTTTCCCCTCAAAAACCAAACAGATCGATGGTTAGGCTTTGTCAAGTTTTAAACCTAAAGGTTTTTCAATTTGTTCATATGGATAACTGGAAAAAATAAATTGACACATTAAAAAATATGTTGATGGGACAAGTCCATTATTTCTGTTACCTACTTGATCTCTTTTCTTGTGTCTTCATGTGAATGCATGTCCAATAAAATTTGAAGTGGGGCTATGCCTCAAACTTTCATTGCTCAATGTAATTCCCTTTTAAAAATTTATGTTATTACTGTTTTCATCATCACTTTTTATACCTTACTTCCTCCCCATGTACTCCATGATCTAGTGACAATGGCTTCCATTCAGAAAATACTCTGTTTCCCAAGTTGGCAGATTTTCACTGGTCATTCTCATGCCTGAAATTTTCTCCCCCTTCTCTGTGCCCCCTCACTTCCATAGATTCCTCCAAGTCTCAACTAAAATTTCTCCTTTCTTAAGAATCTTTACCTGATTGTACTTTATTCTGGTGCCTTACCTGTAGGATAATCTGTAGCCTACTCTATGTAGTTGTTTGAATGTTGACTTCCCTCATAGCCTTTGATATCTTTAAGATTTTGCTTTTTTTTTCTTTCCTGAAATGGAACCCTGTGTTAACTACATAAAATGTTCTTATCAGATGTTTAGTTGATTTTTAAAAATTTATTTTGCATTTTCTAGCTCTTTTTCAAAACTTTCCTTTTTCTTAGTTCTTTTGATGTACCCAGGGAGATATGGGTTTACATGTAGTTCACCTAATTTCATGTATGTGTTTGGAGTCCTTGGGTTCTTAAAAACATTCTAGTGACTTCTGGGAAAGGAGATTGCAAGGAAACAAATGCTTGTAGGCTTTTCCTATGACCCTACTGATAAGGTATCTAGCAATTTTCATTTAAATGTCATTTAGAATGTCAGAAGAATTTTGAATATAGTAAGTAACAGCTAATGCAGGTCTGGTAAGAAGATGGAGTGAAAGACATGTAGTGAGTTGAGAGAGAATCCTTGGACATTTTTCTCTTAGAAATAACAATGCTCCAAGGTGTATCTGTGTAGGAGATTGTAAGTCTATGACTAGAAATGTCGAACCAGAATAGTGGACTAAAATTCTGAACATAACAGGATCATTAAATTTGCTTCTACTAAGGGTTTTAGCCATCATTATTTTTTTCCTCTAGATCCCAGTTACCTCCCATGTGACTTAGGAATCTTTTCAAATCACACAAAGTTGGGAAAAAGATTAAATGCTCAGTAGCTTGAAAGATTAGCCATTTGATCAATTGTGGATTATTGCTACATATTTTTACCTTAACACAGAACAGAAACCTAAAGTGAGAACTAAAATGTTCTAGACATGTATGTTAAGTGTGAAAGATACCCTAGGATGGAGAAGGGTGAGGTCTTGCAGAGAATTTTTAGTCCTGAAGATCTTTCTTTTTTATGCAATTAACATTATTAATGAAAATTATCCCCTCCTACTTTTTTTTTAATTTCACTTACTTAAATCACTATTTTTTATCATTGTAATTTTGAGGATAATCATTCATGTTTTGTCCTCTGTGCGTGAGTGTGAACCAAGGTTCTCTTCTGGCTTCTATTTCTCTCTTTTTCTCTCTTTTTCTTTCCCCTCTCAGACTCAGAAACAATAAATTATTTGTTGTGTTTTTTTTGATGTACAAATTGAGTTTCAGAGCATAAGTAAGCATGAATGAGTTACAGTATACTTTGTAAATCTCATTACTTCATTCCTTCAAAACTTAGTTTTTCTTAGTTCTTTTGATGTACCAAGGGAGATATGGTTTACATGTAGTTATCCACCTAATTTCATGGTATATGTTTGGAGTCCTTGGGTTCTTAAAAACATTCTAGTGACTTCTGGGAAAGGAGATTGCAAGGAAACAAATGCTTGTAGGCCTTTTTTGACCTTGCAAACTACTGTCCAAGAAAATCTTATCTTTCCAGCAATTTAAATTCATATTAGTATTACTCTCATGCCCCAAAATTCCTTCATTTTTCCAATCTAGTCTGTTGACAAATCTGTTCTTCCTACCTCTAAAAACATCTCTCAGTCTTGTCCTAGTTTCTCTCTTTACACAAACTCTTCCCTCCACCCCCAGCTTCAGGACATTCTCTCTTCTTGCCTACACTATCAATAGCACCTCCTCAGTGGATCTCTTGCCTCAAGTCTATCCTTTCTACATTCTATTCTTTCTACACACAAGCCATGGACATGTGTGACCAGGTCACTCTTCTCACAAAATTCCACAGGTGTTAAGATCAAATATTCCATTTTTATCTCATTCTTTATATTTTTTATTTGAAATGTTTTATAATGTACATATAATTTTGAGTACAATAGAGCATTCTTAAATATGTATATTAATATATATTTATTTACACACACACACACACACACACACACACACACACACACACACACACATTGAGGATCTACCTTTTTACCTTTCTTTTTCCTCACTGCCAAATAGGGATGTGTGAATAAAAAAAAAAATTTTTTTAAGGACTTGGAGTTCACTAGTTAAGACCTGAGAAACAAAATCATTTGATGACTTCCCAGCTTTAATCAGTTTCAGTAGACATGGAGTTTGTAAACCATGAGCTTCAATGCACAGCAAGCCTTCCTATGACATCCTTGTCTTTTTACACAAAGTCTTTATTCAATATGTCTTTGTCAAATTTTAAAATTATGGAAAGTATATGGACTCATCCTTGAGTTGTTCAATCGTTTCTGACCCCTTAAGTTTTCATGGCAAAGATCCTGAAGTGATTTGTCATTTTTTTCTCCTGGAAGGGATCCTGGCTGCATTGAGTTCATTTCTTATTTTTTCCTGGCAGAAGCAATTTTTGGAAGCCCAGTCTGAGGTCTCGGGTCCTAAATGCATACACTATAGGGTTGAGGGCTGGGGGGATGATGTTGTGCAACACATTGAAGAGCACAGGGATCAGAGGATACTTTCTCTCTGCCAGATGGGTGACAAAAAGTACAACAATCACTGTATAGAAGAAAAGTATAAGAATGAGATGGGAGCTACAGGTGCTCAGGGCTTTGGATGCAGCTTCTGCAGAATTCAATTTTAGTACAGATGAGAAGATCAAGGCATAGGAAAGAATGATCAGAGTTAAGTCTCCCCCCAATAACAGAAAGCCCCCAACCATCTGACAAATGCTGTTGAGCCTCCTGTCATCACAGGACAGGCTGGTGACCCCCAAGTTGGAGCACAAGCAGTGGTCTATTTCATTTGAGGAGCAGTAGTCTCTCTGTGCAGCCAGCACAGGCACTGGGATAACAATCAGTCCATTTCTAAGTATCATAAATATTGTGGCTTTGATGACAGAAGAGGCTGTGACAATGGTGGGATAGCGGAGGGGATGGCAAATAGCCACATATCTATCAAAAGCCATGCAGAGGAAGATGCCTGACTCCATGCTTACAAAGCAATGTATGGCATAGATCTGAGCAAAGCACTCAGGGAGGCTGATGGCTTTGGCATCAAACCAGAAGATGGCCAATATCTTGGGCATGATGGTGGTGGCCAGGCCCATGTCCACAACAGACAGAACGCTTAGGAACTGGTACATGGGATGGTGTAATTTGGGTTCCTTCCAGATGGTGATAAAGATGAGCAGATTGGCACTGATGGAGGAGAGGTAGAGTACTGCCAGAGGTAGAGATAGCCAATGCTGCCAACTATGGATTCCAGGGAGTCCCATAAGGATGAATTCTTTGACCTGGAAGTGGGAGCCGTTGAAGAGCCTTGTAGCTGGAGTCATCATTCTGTAATAAGAAAAATTCTCCAGGATCATTATTCTATCACATGCCCTCGATCACTCAGAGGGCTTTCAGGATGCCTATTTGCATGTGGTGTAGTATTTCAAAATATACACATTGTACTGTAACAATAGAAGCCTTATAGTTCTGAGAAATAGGATTCTGAGATTCGGATTACAAGAGTCTAGGATCTATTAATTGCCCAGGTTCTGACTTCACCCACACTGCAATTGCTAATTGGAAGCAGCATTGCTGAAAGGCTTTATTGAGGGTGAAATTGATTTTTATTTAGTGCTATTGATTAAGATCATTCTTTCCATATTCTTTGTTTCTGAAGACTACAAGTAACTGATAGCAAAATCTAGTACATGAAACTTGCCTGGGGACACTCCAATTAAAGATGTATTTTCCATACATATTGATATACAAGGAAAACCTTCAAAGAACATGTGACCCTAAAAGCTCCACTATTAAAGATAAAGACCTTTATCTCAGGTTATTCTTGCTCTCTTTTAAGATTTTTCTCAACTATTGATGTGCTGGATTCCCTTTTCAAATAGAAGCCAGGTCTCTCTTGGGATCTAGCTTTGAATTGCATATAGCCTTGGAGTAGAACTGGTGCATTCCTTAAAGAGTAAGGCAATAGCTACTCCTTGCTCATCTCTATATATCAACTACTTACTTCTAGCCAGAAGAATAATAACTATCAGGCTGGGCTTGATCTATTTTTTCTCCCTTTCCTTGTGCTATACACACTCACTCATACTCGTTTCCTGACTCATTGTAAAATACGATTATCTAAGTCATCAGCCTGGTTAGAACCTGAAATCATCTCACCTGCTTTTGAATATAGTAAAAGGAATTCCATCCCTCTAATACCAGCCAGGTTTGTTAGCAATGTCACCTTTGTTTTCAATGGACTTTTCCCCTTTCTTTGGTGTCCTATAGTATTAGATCATAGGGTCCAGAGAGGTATTCCATAATTCAAGATTTCTATATTTCTAATTCTATGGCACTTTGCTACAGTGAAAGGTTCTCAAAGTTTTCATTCAAGCTGGCTTGGTTCATGCCATTAAGATCATTTTTGTCTTAGACAAAAGTTACTTTTAAAAAGCTAAATTAATTGACATTCTCTTACATCTTCAAATTTTTACAAATCATCAACTTTATATTTTTATTTTTTTTATTCCCATTTCCACATGAAACATATCTGTATATTTGCTGCACTAATCCTTTCCCAAACCATTGGAACATTGACTCCTTGATAAAGTAACTAGGATCCTGATTTATTATCTTGGTTATGCATCATAGAGCTAAGTATGTATCATGAATTAGAATACTGGATTTTGAATCAGAAAGACAGTATTCAAATCTTTTCTCACATTTATTAGTTGAGTCATCTCATCTCACTTAAATTCTCTTAGCCTCAGTTTTCTTAATCTATAAAATAGAAGTGATGATGATAAGACATACTTCTCAGGATGGTAGAAAGGAATAAATGGTTTAATACATATAAAATATTACATAATATTTTAATCTTGCTATTTATCTAATTTTTAATCTAGGTAGCCCAAACCTAAAATCATTTAAGACATGGTAGAAACTTAATATAATTGTTTGTTAAATTGAATTAAATTTGTGATGGCATTTTGTAATGGATGCTCAACATTATACTCAATATATAATAGAAGGTCTTTCTTCTGAGGATAGGACAGATATTCTTGTCAACTGTTAAGTTCAATAAATCAGGCACATTTTATGGAAGGTAAAAAAAAAAATGAATGTAATCTAAGCCTTGTGTATTTTTGCTGATCTGGAGTTCTAAGCCCCATTTTGGGGATGGTATTTTAGGTAGTAGAGTATAGATTTCAATAAAAGATGAAAAGTGTCAAATGCATAAATTCTCTTTCATTTCTTTCCATTTTATTTTTCATTTTCATTTCATATTCTTTCTTTGTAGCCCCAAAAGGAATCTTCCTAATTTAGGTGGATTGCTAAAAATAATTATGGTGCATATATATAAAAGAATAATATTGCTGTATTAGAAATAATAAAATAGACAGTTTCAGAGATAATTGAGAAGAACTCTATGAACTCATGCAGAATGAAGAGAGTACATCAAATGATGATGTTACAGAGAAAAAACAACTTTGGTTGTTTGTTTGTTTTGTGTCATTTGGACCCAGATAAGTCCAAAAGATTGACACTGACACATAATAGAAATCTACTGGCAGACAAGCAATAGACTTCAAATGCAAAATGATTCATATAAATTTGGACTGACCAATTTGGCTATTTACTATTCATATTTTATAAGCTTTTTATAATTTTTAATATTGTCCTTTTGAAGTGCAGTGGGAAGGAAAATTAATAATTTTATAATGTCCCTTTTAAAGGGACAGCTAGGTGGTGCAGTAGATAGAGCATTAGCCCTGAAGTCAGGAGGACCTGAGTTCAAATCTGACCTCAGAGACTTAATACTTCCTAGCTGCGTGTCCCTGGGCAAGTCACTTAACCCCAATTGCCTCAGCCAAAAAAAGAAAAAAAAGAAAAAGAAAAAAAAAGTCCTTTTAAAAATCAAACAATTAATTTAAAATGATTCTATAAATCTACAATTGCATGATATTTCAAGCATGAACATATACTAATTCAGACAAACATCTATGATTTGTCTAGGACTTTTCTTTTTTCATGGGAAGCTTTATATACTAAAAAAAAAAAAAAAAAAAAAAGAGCAAAATGTTACCTTGTACTCATCTAGTGAAAATAATCCCCCTACTCTTAAAGAATATTTTGTGATCATTTCAGTGTCTGCTAGAAGATTGATGACTAGTGTTTGACCCACAGAAAAAAATTTTTTTAAACTCTCAATAGTATTTTATTTTTCCAAATACACATATAGTGTTCAACATTTATTTTTGTAAGACAGTGTTCCAAATTTTTCTCCCTCCCTGTCTTACTTTTCCCCTCCCCAAGACAACAAGCAAGGTGATATAGGTTAAATCAGAGCATTCTTTTATTACACAGCTGCTAGCTTTGTTTTAGTGCCAGCTTCCCCTTGCCAAAATCCCTCTCTCTGTAACATTTCTGTCCCTCCCTTCCTTGACAATTTTGCACAAAAGGAGTAAGAGTTTCACCATCACCAAAACTAGCATAGGTCTTTGATAATCACAAGAAGAATCTGAAGAGACCAAAAGTGTGGTACTCACCATGAACATTGACTGTGTTATGGAAGGCTGTAATAATCAGCAGTGCAAGAATAAAGGTAAGGAGCTCAGTTGAACCAGAGTTAACAGTAACTGCAGACTCATATGGGAGAAATGAGGTTTTTACAGATAAAGCAAAGCAAAAGGGGTTATATCAAGCATCTTACTAATAAAGAAAGAATGACGAAAAGATGTTACTGCCTACCTCAGACGTGTACTGCTCTCCCATGTGTAAAGAGAGAGAATCCCAAGAGGCAGAATGAATCAGGGACAATGATTCTCCTGACATTAATTACTATGTCACATATATTACTAAAATATGTGAATTGTGGGTGCTGTTGAAATGTATGCCAATTCATTTTTCCTTGCAAAATTTAAATTCAAGAGGATAATTCACTAGTTATAAGAAGCATCTGACAAACTTTCTTAAAAATAAGATTTCCTAGTGTAAAGCAGGTACTATCAAGCCTACATGAAATCATTTTGCAGACCGATCCTGAAATTTATTTATTCAATCCTACCCTCTTTCATGACTATAGTTCTTACAGTTCCAATTGTCTCTGAGATATATCCAAATGGATGTCCTATAGCTATCCTAGCTGAATACATTCAAATTTGCATTTAGGAAACAACTGAAATCTAGGAGACTACAGATGTTTCCTTAAAATCGGACTCCAACTAACCACCTAATGATTTATTAAATTATACTTAAAGTCGTTAAAATGGAAGAGGTTCATTGAAAAGCTCCAAATATAGGTCTTATTTACTAATGTGATATTAGACAAATAAGGAAGGTAAGATGTTAGAGATGAGAAGTCAAGTAAATAAGCATTTATTAAACACCTATTTGAGATGTTAAGTAGTGCTGTAAATAGAGAGACATAAGATCAGAGTCAAGGAGATGTGACTTCAAATCTGGGCTTTGACACTTCCTTTGTTGCCCTGAACAAGTCATTTAATCCTTATGTATCTCAACTTCCTTAACTACAGAATGGGAATAATAACAGCTATTTTACATGATTGTGATGAGGACCAAATGAACAAATACTCATAAAACACAATACAGTGCCTGGAACATAGTAGGCACAATGTAAAGCTTATTTCCTTCCCTTTTCTGCTATTCTGTGCCAATTACTATGCTAATCCCTATGGAAATAAGGGAAAAACAATCCCTGCTTTTAAGAAATTCGCAGTTTAATGGATTTACATGTTACAAATGAAGATAATCTCAGAATGAAGACACTAGTATTATGGAGGGTAGGAAAAGATTTTTTTGAAAAAAGGTGAGATTTCAATTGGGACTTCAGGAAGCCAAGGAGGAAAATAATGAGAGAATATTCCATAATCTTGATAATGCATGAAATAATAAAAGAAAATAATCTGGAGTGATAGAACACAAGGAGAAAATAGAAATAGGAAAAATCCACCCATTACCAACCTTTGTGGAAAACACATTAGAATGTTATTGCCAAATTTTGAAACTCCCAAATCAAAAATAAACTTTTTCAAGAAGCAAGAAAAAAAATTCAAATTTGCTGGAGCTACAATTATAATTCTACAGGATTTATCAGCAATCACAATAAAAGACCATAGGTTCTGGAATAATATATGCCAGCAATCAATATTTGATCTGTGGCTAAAAATATTGCATTCAGCAAAAGAATACCTTATATTAAGTGGGAAAAAAATGGATATTCAAAACATTTGCAGATTTTCAGGACTTTGTCTCAACTAAAACCAAACTTAAAAGACAGAAAAAACATATACAGCTAATATCAAAGATTCATTTCTAGGAAATTAATATGGACAAATTGTTTGTGTTTTTGTTTACATGGAGAAAAGAATAAACGGGGAAGAGGTGTCATAGAATATAGTGGGATAAAGAAGGACGTTTAAATTAATTAAAGTGGGATAAAGTGTGTGTATTAATGGTAATGGGATAAAGAGGGAAGGGAAGGATGAGGGAAAAGATAAGAAAGGAATCCATGGGTGTAGGAAGGTTAAATAACAAAGCAAGTTAAGGAATTAAAATTAAATTAGAATTAAAATAGAAGAGTTAGTAGGGATAAAAAAAATAAGAGATGTATACAAACACTAAAACAATCAGGAGTACAGTTTATTAGAAAAAGCTAATAATCATTTATTTTAGACAAAGTCAAACTTAAAAGATTCAATCAAGATAGAAATCTACATTATATGTTAGCCATATTGATATTGTTTTAGATGCATGTTTACATATGAGTAAATAAATATGTGTGTGTATGTGTGTGTGTGTGTATACAGAGAGAAAGGAATATATATATATATATATACACACACATATACACATATATCTGTGCTTAACTGTAGTCTGGTTGGGAGAGGTAGGGGTAGGAGATGAAAGAGGGAAAATAGAATAAAATAAAAAGTGCACTGCTAAAAACAAAGAATAACAAGGAAGCAAAGATGGACATTCATGAATATAATCTTATTACTACATATGCTTTCTTAAAATGGAAATTTATTGTTATGTATTTTCAATCCTCCCCAATATTCTGCTGGGCAAATGAATGGGTTTTTAAAAAAAAAAAATTCTTTTCTTTCTTTTTCTGTTTTTTTTTTTCTTATTTTGTAAGAAAAGGAAAAAGAAAAGAAAAGAAAGGAAGGAAGGAAGTCAATCCATGCTTTTAACGTTGTCTTATTTTAAGAAATTGCCACATATATCACAACCTTCAATGACCACCACCATGATCCGTCAGCAGCTATCAACTTAAGTCAAGACCCTGCACTAGAAAATAGATTCCAACTCACTAAAGGCTAAGATGATGATTAGCAATTTTTAGCAATAAAGTGTTTTTTTCTAATTTAAGGTATTGTAATGCCTGAGAAACTGAGCAAGACAGAGATTAGAGAACAATTTAATAGTTTATTAAATGGAGAGATTTACTGGGACCAAATGGATTCATGTTTGGTCCCAGGGCTGAATGAAACTATGGACTCAAAGAATCCAGCCCTGAATATCAGATACAAGATAGGATAACAAGAACAATAGCATAATGGAGAAGGCACCTGGATGGGGATGACCTAATGGGGGGAGGCACCTAGGATGACATAATGGGGGAGGTATTGGAGAGACTCCTGACATTCTAAATGACATCTATAATGGATAAAGACCTTTATCCCATTAAACATTAAGAGGGAATGGTTATAACCTGAGTCAGAGTAACTAAAGAGGAAAATTAGGGAAACTGGGTCAGGACATTAAAAGGGAACTGTGGCACAACAGTATGTACTTTCCTGTGAGGTAAGTGGAGTTAAGTGACTTGCCCAGGGTCAGTACCTAGTATGTGTTAAGTTTTTGAGGCCAGAAATGAAGTCAGATCCTCCTGACTTCAGGGCCAGTGCTCATTTAGCTGTCCCTGAGATATATATTTTTAAGATATATTATTATTATTATTTTTTAAGATATATTATTTATGCACATTAATGGACTAAAGTATTGAAATAGCCCAGGCAATAAAATTCAGGACAGCTGCAAAGAGAAAGATTTAGGATTTATTTGGTACCGAGCTCGGACGGAATGGTCAAAATTCCGTACTTTCACAGCACTAAGGATAGCTTTTATAAACATTTTTCTTTGTTCGGCTATGTTACATTGGAATCTGTGATTAGCATTTTACAATAGGGTGGGAGTAAGTATTCTGCATAAATAGATCAATCTTGAGCACTGCCGGCATTGTTGACCCTGTCTTTTGAAATACAAAAGAAATCCCCAATCTAACTAAGCAAACTTTCTTCTGCTGGCCCGAGTTGGGAAGGAGGGATTTGTCCATTTCAGTATAATTAGAAATGACATATGCACTTGAAAACCAAAAACATTCATGGAACTCCCTTTAATGTAGTCGTCTGGAATAAAATCTGAAACATTTGTGTTGTACATCTGTATATAGGTGATAGACTCAGAGTATAGATTGAAACTTTTTATTTTGTATCATAACTGCTGTGAAAATTAATTTTTTTGACTGTATGTTTGTAAGAGAGCTTATTGTTTCTTGTTGTCTCATGGAGCTATTAGATTCCATTTGACTAAATGTAATTTTTACTTATTTTCTTCAGAAAGATTTTGTAACTCTTTTGTCATTTGATGAGTTCTCATTGTAAGAAGTTAATTATTTCTTTTTACTAAGCTGGTAATGTTCTTTCCATATTTTTCTTGCATAACTCTCAATTCTATTCCCAGGTTTTTTCCTCTGCTTTCATTCCTTGCACTTAATATATATATATATATATATATATATATATATATATATATATTATATATATATATATATATATATATATATATTTAAACTCTTTTAGGAATTCTTGTTGTTATTAAGTCTAATTTGATTTGTCTTTGAAGCTTTGTTTGTAGAAATTTTCAAGTCAATGAAGTTATGTCTTTTAAGTTTCTCACCAAGGAAGTTATATTCCCTGTTACTTTAATAGATTTTTATGTTTTAGGCCTTTTGTTTGCCTTTGTTATTGCTGTTTGCCTATTTTTCCAGGCTACATTTGTTGTGCCACAGTTCCCTTTTAATGTCCTAACCCAGTTTCCCTAATTGTCCTGTTCAATTACTCTGCCTCAGGTTATAACCATTCCCTCTTAATGTTAGGATAAAGGTCTTATATCATAGATCTAGGCTATAATCATTCCCTCTTAATGTTTGATGGGATAAAGGCCTTTATCCATTTTAGATACCACTAGAATATCAGGAGGCCCTCCAGTATCTCCCTCCCTTATGTAATCCTAGGTGCCCTGCCTCCCATTATGTTATCCTCATCCTAGATGCCTCCCCCCATTAGGTCATCCCCATCCAGGTACTTCCCCCATTATGTCATTGTTCCTGTCACCCTGTAAAAGAATCTTATATCTGACATTCACTGCTGGATTCTTTGAGATGATAGTCTCATTCAGCTCTAGGATCAAACCATTGGTCCATTTGGTCCCAGTAGATCTCTCCTTTTAATAAATTATTAAATATTCTCTAATTTTTATCTTGCTCAGTTTCTCTGGCATTACATTTTGGAGCTCCCTAGCAAGATGTTAGAAAATGAGCAGGATTAGAGATAAGAGACTTTCTGGTCTCTGCCTTGGGCATCAGGGTGTCTGTGGATCTGAATTCTTGGTTTGGAGATGCTGGCCCCTCCCTGGATTTTTTTTCCAGAGCCTCTGGGAAAGAGAGCAGTTTCCAGCCACAACAGCCTGATGATAGACACTCCCATTTTGGCCACAGGAGAGTAAGTCTGTTTAGGTACCTTTTGGGGTACATCAGGTTAAGTCTTAAGAACTGTTCTCTTCTGTATGCTAGCATCTGGATTCTCAGAATTATGAAATAAATTCTGGGAGTAGGGTCTTCTGGACACAGGGGACCCTACCTGGGTGTCTTAAGACACATCTGTGTGCCAGTTGGCACAACTCTGGCATTCTAGAGTATAAATCTGGGTATCTTTTTTTTTTTTTTTTTTTTTTAGATACCATCTGGTTTTAAAAAACAAAAAAGGCTCCGTTTGTATTATGGAAGGAAAGATTCTGGAGCCAACAACTTCCCTCAGGGCTATTCTTTCCAGATAGCCCCTGGTCTGTGTTAAATGTTTTGACTGCACAGTCTATGTGTGTTCTGTGTGATTTGTTTGTCTGTTTTTTTCATTTAAGAGCTCTGTAAAGTTTAAGAACAATGATCAAGAAATTTGGGAATTGGTTATTTTAATGTTGCAACTGTACTTAGTATAATTCTAAACTCCAGCTGGAGAAAACATTTGATTAGGAATTTTAGGACAATTCTAAATTTGAGAAATAATTTTACTATTGCCTTTGCATGCCAGATTTGTTTTGAGTATTCTTTTCGGCAGTTTCAAAGTTGTGGGAAATAAGTTTACTGTTGCCTATGCAGGCTAGATTTAATCATCTTTAAGTATAAGATCTTAAAAGAACAATAGTGAAGTTTTGTTAACTTGCCCAAAAGGGGTCACGTACCTCTAATTAGGTAAAGTATGTAGCAAAAAGGATCTGACTTTTCTGAAGGCTTCACCTCTGGCCAACTTGGAGCTTAGGAGAAGTCCATTGGGAATGATGGCTACATGGGGCCAGACAGAGAAAGAAAAATTATGCTCTTTCATTATTTGAAATATGATAGGAAAAGCAGTTTTATATTATTGAGAATTTAAAGCTGTAATTGATTGGATTTTAAGTTAAAATATAGGTTATTAAAACAAAATGCCAGTAGCTTACCTTGGAAGTTATGCTTTAAATCCAGCTCTGCTGGACATGTGGGTTTTATGGAATCTTCCTTCCCCCCCATTGATTTCTGCTACTTTAAAGGTTGGGTGGGATAGGGATCTTTTGTCTTCAAAGGTGAAGATTAAACCCCCCGCTCTCTGCTACTTCATGTATGGAGCATCTAGTTAGCCTGGGCTGCAGTTTAGTTTGACTTCCCTCCCCCCTCCCCCCCCCCCCCCCCCCCCCACACACACACTCCCTCTCCCTTGCCTCTTTGGAGGTAGAATGGAGGGAAGGGCAATCCTCTCCTCCCTTCTCCTTCTAAACTGTTCCAGACTTTTTTTTATATATCAAGTTGTGGCCATCTGGTTCTTGCCTAAAAGGGGCAAAATGATATGTATAAATATAAGGTTATGGTAAATATCTGTTTAGGATTTATCCAAAACTTTGGTTATGGGATTTGTTATTGAAGGGAAAATTTCTTGGGCTTGTAGTTAATATGTTCCTACATTTTTTTCTCCTGTAACTGATTTCTGTAATCAGAGCAATTTAATTCAATTCAATTATGCAATTCAATTATGTCATACCTTGCTGTTTCCAGTTTGTTTATCTGTAATCATTATACCCTAAATACTTGAGCAAATGAGTATTTAGTCTGGTCATTTATCTGTTACTAGATATTGTGTCTGGATATTCAAGTTTTTGTTTTTTTTAAGGTTTATAACTAATAAGAAGCCACATCTTATAGCAGTCCTTGTGGACCAGTCTTTCTATTTCAGACTATTTTAACTTTTCTTTAAGATTTATTTTTGTTTCTTGTAATGGGCTGAGGCTTGAGTTGATGCACTGAGGTCCCAAGCACATGAGGCTAAATAGTAATTGGACCATACTCTATTAATATATAAGCTTGGAGAAAGAATGGCCCCCACCCACTCTTTGTGCAAATCCTGATGTGTTGTTTAGGAAATGAGGATTTTGGTGGGTGGAGGCAGGGGAGTGGAAAAGGAAGGGGAGGAGAGACTGCTTGCTTTTGCCATTGCGATGACCTTTCAGCTCAGATCCCCCTCTGTTGGCTGGCTTCCTGTCACAGCTGCCCATATTGCTATCGCAATCTTTCTTGCCCATATTGCTATCACAATCCTTGTTTACCTCTTCACTTCAATAGAGATTGAGGATTTTTCCCTTAGCCTCAGTTCCTGATTCCGGCTGATTTTAAATACGCCATCATTACAGTTTCTAGATTTGATCGAATTACAGCTATATTGACTTGCTTCTGGGACCTAGATCCGCTTTGATTGTCAGCACGCTATACTACACTCATCCCCCTCCCTGGACTGAGCATCTCTGCCCATCTTCAGCAGGAAACAGTTTTTGAGAAAACCATCGCCCCTGCTCCTGATGTAATTTGGACTGATATGGGGGAGTGGGAAAGTGATTGAATTATTGTTAAAATTTTATTACTATGTTCAAAACTTGGGATGGAAATTGTTAAACTTGTGTAACTATTTCTACTATGTTTGAGGGATTTTTATTCTGTTATGTATATGTATATGTATAGGAATTTTGATTCACTCGGGATTTATATGTGGAATAGTTATTTGAGGGATATTCTTAGGCACTTCTGCCCTACCCACTATCTTACTAGTTCAGATTTAATTGAAGTCCTTTAAATTATCCTTTTCATTTTTTACTTCTTGCTTAAATTTACTGGACTGATTGCTGGTTATGCTTTAATCTTGGAACCTCTTATTTTGTTGGAATTGCCCTGGCAGACTCAGTTTTTGGGATTGTTTTTTAGAAACAACTAGAAATCAGACAGCTGTCCTGAGACTGGCAGTCTCTCTGATCTGTTTCTCCACTCCTGTTACCCCAGGTCCTTAATTAGTATTTCAGTGTACTTAAAAGGACCTTGCAGTTTGATATCAGGCCTCTAAAAGTTCAGGGTTTGCCTGCCTTGGTCTAACTGCATAATCTGCTCAGAATTCTGATCCTTTCTACAGTCCTGTCTGTTCCTCTGGGCAGGGACAGATGGAGCTACTCCAAGCCTCACCCTTCTCCCCTGGAGCGGGTTGTCCCTCTGAATGGGCAGCATGACTGTCTTGAACCCTGCTGCTCTATAAGCAGAGGCTGAGTCAAATGCACAAATGACCATAGACTAACTCACAGTGAACTGTTCATATGCTCCCCAACTGACATGTATAGGAATCTGACATGATTGCAATGAGGACCTTTGTGTATTGCTGATTAACTCTGGGGTTATCAGGGAGAGACTTGTCCTTGCCACAAGTCCTTGCATTGTTCTAGCTTTATTTTGATTTTTATTTGGTTTATTTATTTAAGATAGGTTTGGTCAAAATTATGGTGTTAAAACCTTGTAGAGGAAGGCAATTCAATGATTTGAATAGTCAAAAGAGAGAAGAATGTTGTGCCACAGTTCCCTTTTAATATCCTGACCAAGTTTCCCAATTGTCCTATTCAGCTACTCTGCCTCAGGTTATAACCATTCCCTCTTAATATTAGGATAAAGATTTTATATCATAGACCTTAGGCTATAATCATTCCCTCTTAATGTTTGATGGGATAAAGGTCTTTATCCATTTTAAACATCATTAGAATATCAGGAGCTTTTCCAGTATCTCCCTCCATTATGTCATTCTAGGTGTCTGCCTTCATTATATCATTCTCATCCTAGGTGTCTCCCTCCATAGATCATCCCCCTCCAGGTACTTCCTCCATTATGCCATTGTTCCTGTCACCCTATAAAAGAATCTTGTATCTGACATTTGCTTCTGGATTCTTTGAGATGATAATCTCATTCAGCCCTGGGATCAAACCATTGATCTATTTGGTCCCAGTAAATCTCTCCTTTTAATAAATTATTAAATATTTTCTAATCTTTATCTTGCTCAGTTTCTCTGACATTACACATTGATTTTGGATTATATATATATATTTATTTGAATTCTGGGAGCAGCTAGATGTTCAAGTGGATAGTGTTCTAGCCCTGGAGTTAGGAGGACCTGAGTTCCATTCTGGCTTCAGACACTTAACACTTACTAACTGTGTAACCCTGGGCGAGTCACTTAAGCCCAATTATCTCACCAAAAAAAGAAGAAGAAGAAGAAGAAGAAGAAGAAGAAGAAGAAGAAGAAGAAGAAGAAGAAGAAGAAGAAGAAGAAGAAGAAGAAGAAGAAGACGACGACGACGACGACGACGAAGAAGAAGAAGAAGAAGAAGAAGAAGAAGAAGAAGAAGAAGAAGAAGAAGAAGAAGAAGAAGAAGAAGAAGAAGAAGAAGACGAAGAAGAAGAAGAAGAAGAAGAAGAAGAAGAAGAAGACGAAGAAGATGAAGAAGAAGAATATATATATAAAATCACATTATATTATTTGTATTTTAAGATTTGTTTTATGATAAAAATGTTTAATAAGTCTATACATTTCTTAGCATAATATCCAAGCTAAGAAATTAATTTGCATTAATTACTTTATGCAAAATATGGCAAATAAAACAAAAAATTTTAATGAGTGATACTTGCTAAATAATACTTGGAAACTACTATTTTCTTTTTGTTGTTGTTGTTATGGCCACTCTTTTTCTTTATTTTAGATCAATAAATTTTACCGTATTAAGGAAAACTTTATTTCTATGTTTTTTGAAATAATTTTAACAAAAATGCAACATTTTCTGATTTTGTAGATTAATAGCTGTATAGTCAGTAATGTTAAAATATTAATACACATATTCTTTGTGTGTCTTCATCAGTTAACATCCAGCTATTTTATATATTTGGCAGTTATTTTGAATGGAATTAAAAAAAAAAACTTACTGGTTGCTTTTGTTT
Source organism: Antechinus flavipes (assembly GCF_016432865.1). NCBI lineage: Eukaryota > Metazoa > Chordata > Mammalia > Dasyuromorphia > Dasyuridae > Antechinus > Antechinus flavipes. The sequence continues at coordinate 557,525,572 of NC_067400.1, read as the reverse complement.
GCTTGACAATAATATTTCAAATGATCCTTACAACAACCCTGGAAGGAATGAAGGATGAAGGAACTGAAATAAGAGGAGGTTAAGTGACTTGCTCATAGTCACATATCTAGTAAGTAACTGAGGCTGGATTTGAAAATAAATATTCAAACTAATATAAAATATTAGCGCATGTGTCCTGAGTGTGTTTTTATCAGTTACCCATCTAGATATTTTATATATTTGGCAGCTATTTTGCATGGAATTTTTAAAAAGCACTTCTTCCTACCTTTATTAAATCAACCAAAGATATAAACTATGTATGAAATGAATGAAATAATATGATGTTACATAAAAAATGTCCTACAGATAGTCAAAGAGACTCAGTCTGTTTTTGTTTGCTGGTTTTTTAGGAATATATGCAAAGGCTAGGGGATTGTGGGAATATGTTTTAGATATTACTATTACTGATAACATTTATAATTCCACAATTTTGATCTCTCTTTAAAAAAAAGAACATGAGATTTTGAACATAGGAATTTCAGAGATCAAAATTATGGAGGTGTACAACATTATTTTTAATATTGGTTTAAAATGCAGCCTCAGATATTTATTGGATGTGTGACCATGAACAAGTTGCTTAACCTTTCCATCTCACCTTTAAAATAGAACTTCATCCCTAAGGTTGTTGTAAGGATTAATTAAAATAATATTGCCAAGTAACTGGCATATAGTAAATACCAATGCTGTTTAGTCCCTTCAGTTATATTCAACTCTTCATGCCCCATTTGGGATTTTCTTGGCAAAGATACTAAAAGTGTTTTGCCATTTCCTCTCCAGCTCATTTTACAGATGCTGTAAATGTAGATTCTTTAGCTGAGGCTAGATTTGAACTTGGGAATATATTTTTCTCACTCCAGACCCTACACTTTATCCATTGCTTCACATACCTCCAAAGTGCTATATTAATGTTAGCTTTTATGAATATTTTTAAAAGCAGCTTATATTAGATAAAACTCTTTCCTTAGTCACTGAGGGGATATCTCTCTCCCTAGGGAAGAAGATGATTTTGTCATCAGCAACTGGGCCTTTGCTGCTCTGAAACTTCCCCAAAAGAATCATATAAATATCTATAGCAAGAAGTGATTTGGGGTCTGGAAGTGCAGATAGTAGAAATTTTCATGTCCTAGGTTACTCAAAATATCACAACAACATACAAGAACTAAGATCATCTTTTTGCACAGCCATCTAGTCTATGAAATATTTGACAAAAGACTAGTGATTTTTGGGGACACCAAATGGAGAGTAATTCTAGTACACAGGGAAAAAGAGCTGAGATAGTTGAAACTGATTTCAAGCCATTTCTCCTCCTTTTGGAGAGCTCTGTTTAATTTTAGGATTCCGCTTAGGTAAGGGGATAGAGGAATGAAAGGAGACAGACTTTCTGAAAATTCTCATTTAAAAAAAATTTTTGTGAATAATCCATGAGGCAAAAGACTCATCTATGTGCTTGGAATGGAGGACAGGCACTTGCCATTAGTTCTGGTACTATGTTAAGTTAAATTCATTTTCAGTATTCTTTGGAAGGATAATGGTTCCTGCCTTGAATTGTCTTGGTTCTCCCTTGACATCTCCAAGTACCCAGGCTAGGGCTAGGAAGTCTCCTCCTGGCATCACTGTTCCCCAGAAGGCAATCTCAGATGTGGGTCATCAATTTCTTTTTTTGCCTGATAGTATACCTGCTGAACATGGGATACAGTTGCATCAAGGATGGAGTATAAACAGACCAATGGAAGATGAACCATAGTAGGTACATGATAAATGCTTGTTAAAATAAAATGATTTTTTTTAAGTTGTCAGAAATGGGAGTGAATTAGAGAAATAAAACAACCCAAGTACTGTAAATGATATTTCATGTATGCTTCCTAGACACAGATGTGCTAGTCACATAACCCAAACAGGCTCCAGTGATTGAAATCTCCATACTCTAACTAACATCTAAGTTGATTTGAATACATACTTTGTATTTCAAGCATTTTGACTTGTAAAGAATAAAAAAGCCTCCCACATATTGGATCCTTTTGTAGAGGATTTATTGAGTAATGGGGGGAAAGATACAGGATTTCAATATATGAGAGGGCAACATTCTAGCAACACTAGTGAAATTTGTTCCAACATTGAAAATTTAACAGGGATCAAAGTGTTGCATTCTCAGATCTCTACTAGACCATGTTCTTTTTAATAAGAGTGATAATTATTATAGCTAGCATTTATGTAGTATCTATATCAGGTACTGCACTAAGCACTTTTACAAATATTTGATTTTCACAATAATCCTGGGAAGTAAATGCTATTCTCATCTCAATTTTACAGTTAAGGAAACTGAGAAAGACAGAAAGTCAGGCTAAATGAACAGCTACTCAACATAACTCCTCTCCCCAAAGAAGCTCTCCTTATTCTATTTCCTCTCCACACCATTCAAATAAATATATGCTCTGCTCCATTTGGCAGGTGACTCTTCATCTTCTCACTCCTTCTATAACTTGGAAGGGGGTCCTGATTCTTTGCTTGCCTCTATCTGGAATTAGACCTTATCACTTTATCATTTCAAGAATGAAGAAAAGATGAGTACTGCATCTAAACAGAAATGGTTGAGGTATAGGTAGAGATGAAGGTAGGTGAAGAAAAGAATCAGAACTGCTCCTAATACTCACACTAGATAGGTTGCAGATTGCCTTCCCACAACTTAGTTAATAATAATAAAAACAATAATAATAGTAATAGAAGTAATTAACATAAGAAGTTTCCATCTTTTATCCTTCTTTTCACAGTTAACCTCCTAAGGGAATTAGACTGACCTAAGGGAAGATCAGTCTTTCTTCAACCTTTCCTTTCCTTCCACTTCTCTAACCTTTCATATCTAATTTCTGAAGTCTGAACTCCACTGAAACCAGGCTCTCCTGGGTTGCCTACAATCTTCATTGTTAAAGTGAAAGTCTTTTCACATTCCTCAACTTCTGCAGCATTTGTTATTTTTTTTACCAGCCCCTCATAAGAATCCTCTTTACTCTCAACTTCCTACATATCTGATCATTTTATCTTTGTTTCCTTTGATCACTATCTGTGCTATACCCACTAATTACACGTGTCTTAGTATTCTGTCCTGATACACTTCTCCTGCAATCTCCTCATTTTCTAATTACATAATTTCCCCAGTATACAAATAGCTCTTTGAAAGTAATTTCTAAACTTTAAAAAATCATCCTTATCTTTCTTTTACACTCAGAATTCACACCATCAACTGCATACTGGACATCTCCAACCAGATGCCCAGAGGCATCTCCATCTGAACAAGACTGATTCAATATCTTTTCCCAAACTCAGGTAATCCCAAACTCTTCCTTTGAATATTAAAGTCAACATTATTCTTTTAGTTTCCTTTTCTATCACTTTTTAAGGTTTATAAAGTACTTTGAATATGTTATCTCATTCCTCATATTAACACTCTGAGCTAAGTGTCATAATTGATTCATTTGCTAGATTGAATAACTACTTAGAGAAGTTAAGTGACTTGTCCAGAGTCCCTTAACTAGAAAAATGGGATCCAAACTTAGGAATCCCTATCTTCAGGTTCAATATTTTATCTACTATATCTTCCCAGTGTCATCTTTTATTCTTTTCTCTCCCTCATTTATAATATCCACTTAGTTCTCAAATCTTATAGATTTTACTTGCATAATATTTTCACTTCCAACCATTTTTTCCCACCCACTATGGCAAGTCTTTCCTTATCGCCTTAATTGGTGATTATCCCTCTAGCCCTCATCTCAAGTGAACGTGCAAAATATATCTGTTAACATTTTCCCCTAAAACAATATGAACTCTTCAAGGGAAGGGACCTTGCTTCTGGAGTTTGCTTTGTTTTTGTATCCCTTATATCTGACATGGGGCTTTGAACATGGTAAGCACTTACTGGTTTGGATTGAATTGAAGCAACTCCATGATCAAAGGAGTTAGCTCCTCCTTTTTTCATTTTAACTTTATATCAAGTATTTGTTCCCAGATGAGAAGGCCCCTTTTGTGGACCTAGCCCCAGGCACAAAAATCTCTATTTACTTTTCTACAAAGAATTATGCAATTTAGGTGGGCAAAAGACTTTAGATACTTTATTATTATTATTATTATTAAGATTATTATAATTATTATTAAAAGACTTTTAATAAAGTCCCCCTTTTTTTCAGATGAGGAAACTGAAGTCTAATTATTATTGTTATTGAGTCATTTCAGTGATGCTCGACTATTCCTGACCCAAAGCAGGGTGCTTTTTGGAAAAATACTAGATTGACATTTTTTTCTCTGCCTCATTTTACAGATGAGGAACTAAGGGAAATAGAATTAAATGATTTGCTGAGGATCATACATCTAGTAATCGTCTGAGGCCAGATTTTAATGCAGAAAAATGTGTCTTCATAATTACAGACCAGAGCTCTATCCATTGTACCATCTGACTGCCTCAGGCCCTTAGCTATCTCTAAATGAGGCCCAAAGGACACAAGAATATGTATGTACCTAGTAAATTTTAGTCAGGATTCAAAGCCAGATCTTCTAACAACAAATCATGTACACATACTACTGTCTCTGTCCCAGAAAATTCACAAGAGAAAAGCAGAAAGAAAAGTCACTTGGTACTGTTTTGAAGTAGTAAGATTACATGTGAATAACTAACCTCAGAAAATTAAGATCTTCATTAATGAATAGAATTTTTATATGATTTTAATGTGGATTAGAATGGGTAGTTAAAATAATCTTAAGATTAACTGGTGTGATGTTTAAGAAGTTCTAGAAACAGTTTCTGCATAATTAATCATTTTATTAGTAAAAGCATCAGTGACACTCTCAATTAATTAGGATCCTTTTGTTGCCTTTTTTTTTTAATGAAAAGAAGTTTATATAGCAAAAATTTCTTAAAATAATGAACTCATAGTTCTGAACCTTTCCCACCACTGCAAAATTCAAAGCCTATATTGATAAATTCAATTTCTCTTTTATTTAAAAGACAATTGAAGGCATAGTTACATAGTAAGCCAACCTTGCTAAAAAGAACTAAGGTTTATAGTGGATCCATGTTTACTAACAATAACAGTCAAAAAAGAAGAACGCTTCTTAGACAACATTGAGAGGATCATAGTACTGAGGATAAGGATTGGGATAATTCTGCAATATTGTAGACGGAGTGTCTAAGTCTCAGTTCAATTTTAAGGAAGGACATTGATTTGGTTGGGGGTTAAGGAGAGTGTTTCTTGAAGAGGATGACCAGTCTTTTGATTGACCTGAAGGTTTTGCCATATAAAAATAAGTTTAAACAACTGAAACTATTTAGCCTGGAAATTAGAATGCTAGAATAATAAGAGATGAAGATCACAACTATCTTTAAATATTTGAAAGTCTATCCTGTGAAAGATGGCTTAGGCCTAGAAAGCAGAACTAAGAACAATAGCTAGAATTGCAAAGACATTCAGATTTGTTTAAGAAAAAAACAAGTTAAAAGCTATAGTTATCCCAAAGAAGATTAATTGTGTTCTCCATCATTGCTGTTTTTCATTTGAAGGAGAGTTTTTGGTCCAATAAGAATCAGAGAAAAATTTCCCTGATGTCCCTTCTAGTCCTGAATTTTATTTTTCTGAGTTATTCTGATCATCTAATATATATAAAGTGAAGGGTATTAGTATTAGATTAGATTCTGAGATTGGATGCAGATGGTGAAGAGTTTTAAATTTTAGTCCAAGGATTGGAGGCTTTAATTTTTGCCACTAAAGTTTGTTACAAAGTTATAAGATTTTTTTAATAATAGGCAACTAAATAATATTTTTATGAATTTTTGAAAGTCATAGAAATAATAGCAGAAATTGTGAAAACATGATTTAATTTCCCCTTGATGTGTAGAAAAATATGCAATTCATTGTTGTAGCAAATGTTTTATATATATATATATACACATACATACATATATACATATATATTAATATATATACAAAGAAAGATCTACAGACATAAATTTTCTGAGCTTATGCAAGAAAGAATACATATGTATAATATACACAATAGGATGTATATGTACATGCATATATATGTGTATGTGTATGCACATACGTGATTACATTCATACATAAAATGAAGAAATGCAATTTCTGGACTTTGACTAAAAAGATGTTTATATTATCATTATATATTTTTAAGGTTACTGTAAAATGTTACAAAAGGCAAAACATTTGATTAATTCCTTTGTATTGAATTAAAGAAGAAATGGAAACAGAACAAATGCTTTTATATTTCACAATCTCTTCTACTAGAGGGAGACACAGAAACTGAAAGCTAAATAGGACTATCGTATATCCATCATGCAAAGGATCAATGGCACCACTCTGACTCCAGTGTCCTTTATCCTGAATGGTGTGCCAGGATTAGAAGACATGCATATCTGGATCTCCCTGCCATTCTGCTCCATGTACATTGTAGCCATGGTAGGGAACTGTGGACTTCTCTATATCATCCGTTATGAAGAAACCCTGCATCGACCTATGTATTTCTTCCTTGCCATGCTTTCCTTCACTGATGTCATCATGTGCACAAGCACACTACCTAATACACTTAGAATCTTCTGGTTTAACCTCAAGGATATTGATTTCAATGCATGTCTTACACAGATGTTCTTTATTCACACCTTTACAGGGATGGAGTCTGGGGTCCTTATGCTCATGGCTCTGGACCGCTATGTGGCCATCTGCTACCCACTGCGTTATGCTACTATCCTCACCAATTCGATCATTGCCAATGCTGGGCTCATTACATTCCTGCGGGGAGTGATCCTTATCATCCCATTTACTTTCCTCACCAAGAGACTGCCATACTGCAGAGGCAATGTCATCCCCCACACCTACTGTGACCATATGTCTGTGGCCAAGATTTCCTGCGGCAATGTTAAAATCAATGCTGTGTATGGTCTTATGGTTGCCCTCTTGATTGGGGGATTTGATATTTTCTGTATCACAATATCCTACACTATGATTCTCCGGGCTGTAGTCAAACTGTCATCTGCAGATGCTCGACAAAAAGCCTTTGGGACGTGTACAGCTCACATATGTGCCATTGTATTCTCTTATACCCCAGCTTTCTTTTCATTTTTTGTGCACCGCTTTGGGGGTAACAAGGTCCCTCACTCCCTCCACATTATTATGGCCAATATTTACCTCCTTCTTCCCCCAACTATGAACCCCATCGTTTATGGTGTGAAAACCAAACAGATCCGGGAATGTGTTATAAGGCTTTTTTCAGGACCAAAGGATACCAAGTCCCATGGCATCTGAATCAGAAAGCTACTGATGAAGACAAAGGAAATATTATTTTCTCCTGGTTAGGAGGACTGAATGATATCTGTTATCTGAATGCCTTGTTCTGGATGGATTCTGGTTTGGTTCTATTCTCCTGCCTTCAACTTGCCATAATTTTTATTTGCCTATATAGAGCCAACCTCTGGGAACAGTGTGAAGACTAAAGCTTTTAGTACCTAGAGGGGCAGAACAACCTTTCATTTGTTGATGAATTAGCTTTCTTCTCAAAATCCAGGGATCATGTCAGTGAAACTATCATTTTAATTATTCTGGATGAGCAAGGAATAACAAGTTAATATTTATATGAAAACAGAGAAAGTTTACAGTGTGGACAATAGAAATACAAAAATGGAGGAAATAACCAATAGTAAGTAGAGGAGCTCTTTTTAGAGGAGCACTTTTTAGTCTTGGCATCACAATTCATATGTTTTCATGTCACTAATGAGGAAAAAAAACATCAATTTTATTGCTACTGGTATAAAAAATCCTTTCCTTAATGAGAAAGATGGACAGAAATTAAATCATGCTGCCTTGTCCATCATCTATCAACATTACCCTATTGTCTCTTAATAATAAGCGAGTACAGTTTCTCTTCACTTACACTTGACATAATTTAACTCCTCCTTCTGCACATTTTTTATCATAATCCTTCATTTAAAAGCTTAGTTCATTTGTGAAAATATGTGTAGAAGAAGTGAACATGTTTAACATATTGAATTTCTTGCTGTTTAGGGGAGGGAAGAGGGGAAAGAAGAGAAAAAATTTGGAGCACAAGGTTTTTCAAGGGTGAATGCTGCAAATTATCCATGCATATATTTTGAAAATAAAAAGCTTTAATTAAAAAAAAAAAGAAAAATATCCCCACAAAAAGCTTAGTTCATTCTAGATTTTAATCTACTTGGGATGATTCTCACTCCTCAATAATGGTCAGATTTTTTTTTTTCTTTTGAGTATATGTTTTTTCTTCTATCTCCCTAATATTCTGTACATAATTTTAAAGCAAATATAATACATAATTTTAAAAATAATATATTAAATTTTAAACAATTACTTAATGTTTTCCCCCAGTTATATTCAAAACATTTTTTTTTGCATTTGTTTCTAAAATTTTTGAGTTCCATGTTCACTCCCTTATTCTGGTCCACAATTAAGAAATAAACATAGATCTCCCATCCTAATGAAAATAAAAATCCTCAAGAAAAACGAAGGTTTTTTGTTTGTTTGTTTATTTGCTTTTTAAGAGAGAGAAAGAGAAAGAGAGAATGTTTCAGTCTGTATTCAGACTTTTCTGGGTATGGATAGAATTTTTTATCATATGTCATCCTTTAGAGTTGTCATGGATAATTGCACTACTGAGAACAGCAAAGTCATTCTGGAACATTGGTATTACTTGTATATAGTACATTTCATTTTGCTTGAGTTCATGGAGGACTTTCATGGAGAAAATTATAATGGGGGAGTTGTTCTTTCAAATTTTCTTTATGACAGTAACAAGTGGCTTTTTGTATAACTTTCACTTCTACTACCTCAAAATAGCAAGAATTTTGTCAAATGTGCATATTAATCAAATATGCATCAATATCAAATATTAATCAACATATAACTGGAAGAAAAAGAAAAAGTCTATGCAAGTTATTATGCTTTTTTGTCACTACTGATTTGAACAATATCTGCAAACAAGTAGGTGATTAATAAATATTTATTGACTGCTGACTAGTTATTTGTAGTGAGGATTGTTTAAGTAAGTACTTTAATAGAAAGAATCAGGTCTTTTCTAACTTACCTATCATCTTTCAGCTTAGTACAATATTTTGAATATAGTGTGTTAAACTGAATTTTAAAATTGAATTGAATTGAAATATAATGCAAGAGAAACTGAGGCAAATCAGAGATTAGAGGTTTTTAATATTTTAATAGTGGAGAATTTGAAAGCCATGACTAGGTGGCTGAATGGGACCCTTGCCTCAAAGAATCCAGCAATAAGCAAGTAATTCCAGAGACTTTTATAGAGCTCCAGTGATCAGGGAAACAAAGGCCAGGGGGAGCAGAGAACTGGGTGAGTGGAAATTCCAGGAAGGACTATACCTTCAGTTCTGACAGGTTGAGGGTAAGGAGGAAGGATCATAAATTCTGATAAGTTGGGAGTGAAGAAGGTGGTCAAGCAGGACACAGGAAATCTAAGCCAGGAAGATAGAGAGTGACATCTAGATATTTTAGATAAACCATCTGGAGTTTTATGACTCTTTGGAATGCCAGAACTCCACAGCCCTAATTATCTCAGTCCTAATGGCCAGGAAGGAAGGGGTTGCCAACAAGGAAACTGAAGCAAAACAATTCAGGGAAACCGAGTCAGAACAATTCAGGAAAACTGAGGCAAGGAAACTGAAGTATTACACAAACAATACTCCTTTTTTTCTGTCTGTTCTTCACAATCATAGCATCATCCCAGACCTAGTCCACCACTACTATTTGGAGAAATCAAAAATTACCCAGTAAATTTTACCAAATATTTGGACAAGTGTTCTTCATCTGGTGGTTAATTAGCTTAGTTTAAGATATATGTATATATTTGTGTGTGTGTACATATATATATGTATATATATACACACACACACATACATGCTAAGATATGAAAAATATGTAAAGAAAAAACCTTTTCTATTGGAGTAGTGATAGAATCTTCAATGTTAGTGTGGTGAGCAGGAGAATTGATAAAAATTGATTCCTTAGGCAAGAAGAAAGAAGACTCTGATAATGGAAATCAGTTTAGTTCCAAGGTCCCATTCTCTAAAGGTAATCCAGTCAGAAATCCAACTTAGGTCAGGACCCTGAGGGCTACATTTTCCCAATAAAACAATTTATGACTCATGATTTTGCTGCTACCTTCCTTTGGGTCACTTTGGGACAGTCTGCCTCATAGTGTCTTTCCCTTTCTCCTTTCCTCATTGCTTATCTCCCCTAACTCCACTATACTTCCCAACCTCACTTTTTCTCCTTACATTTAACAAACTCTTTTAGGGTTCTAAGTCCCTTTCAGGATTTAGCCTGCCAGCTAAGGGCATGCCCCAACCTCCATTGACTCACTCATCCTCATAGGGTGTTTCCTTTATATTGGGTAATTGTGAGTTCCACTGAGGAATTTGTCTTTTATATGCTCTACCAACCTTTTGGCAGAATGAAAGATTCCAAAATCTAGGGACTGTAGTATCATGTAACCAAGTCGGGAATGTAGCAGAGGGTAGCTCTGGCAATTTCTGGGATGAGTGTATCCCAAGCAAACCTTGGGTGATATTGTAAAGGCAGTACTCTCAAACCTGCTTTGGCTGGGAACTGAGTGGGCATCTGTGCACTGATCCAATTGACTATTCCTTTTACTCTGGTATTTAATGAAGAAAGTGAGACTGAATCAGGAAGAATTAAGTCAAGGACAGTAACTAAAGTTACTGAAGTTTTTAATTACTTCAAGGTCAGAAATCTAGTTCTAGAATGGGGTCATTCCTACTCTGATGAACAAATATTATTGGATAAGTTACACCAGAGAAGCAGTGAAGGGAATAATAGAATAGTTAGATCCCACTAGCAGAATGTTATGGGAAACTACAACGACTTTAGAAAAGTTATTGGCAGGAAGAGGAGGAACATGTGTTACACTTGGAAGTTTCCTAGTACTCTTAGTACAGCCCTATCAGAAGAATTAGCAGAGAATACAGGGATAGATTATCCATCCTGTCTAAGGAGATCTGTGCAGAGGTTTTTAAAAGTCTTTTATGGCATGGAATATAAAAAATTAGCCAAATAGGAGGGGTAGAAAAGGATGTGGAAACCAAATGATTGAAAAGAAAAAAAAAGGGGGAAATTATGAAAAATGGATGGCCATTTTGGTTATGAAACAATTACAAAAATTAAATTGGAAAAATGAAACAAATTAGAAAACTGAAACATACAAGGACATCAAGGAATAATCAAGGATGCAGTTTATCTTCTCCCAAAAGAAAGTAAATTTCTTGAGGGCAGACTGACTTTTATAATCAGGGGTGGCCTGAAATTTAAAAAGAATCTTTTGTTCCTTGCCCTAAGCCCTCCTCTGTTACCTTCTCCTCTCCTACAGTGTAAACTCCTTTGGGACAGGACTGGCTAAGTAATAAGGAGTGGAGATTCATGTCTTGTACTTCTGAAACTTTCAATTAATGGGGAATCAGGGGAGGGACTTGTGCTTCATGACAGGAAATAAAATGATGCCTTTGGAGTTTTAAAGGTGTTTTTACTCACCTAGGCACCCATTCTTGCAAGAGTATAAAATAAATCTTTCCTGCATTCATCTTTGAATTACTAGAGTTCTTGATAAGATATTTTGTTTCTTATACTGGTGTCTATTATATTCCTTCATTTTGTCTGTAACCTAGTCCCCTAAATAAATTTACCTTTTTTTCAAAAAGAATAGCCATTGTTAATTCTTCACATGACCAAACCCCAATTTTTGGTGCCTGCTATCATTTAGTGACAAACCCCACATCATAGATTATGTCACTAGTAGAGAACTGTCTTGTCTAGAAGCAAAGTGCTGGGGCAGGAGGAGTGTGGGAGGCACGAAGGAGGATGAATTCTGAAGATTTCTCTATGGGAGAATAAGATGAAAAGGTACCTGACTGATCATAATAAACTGTTATTACCTGATGATATTAGTGAATTAAAACTAAAATTGAGGTGGGGAGGGATTAGCCACAATTGGAATAATGTAAATGAGTTTGATTAAAGTTGCTGTTTTATGTAGAAGGTTATAAAAGTTTCCACACACATATCCCCTGAACACTCCATCTCCTATATGAGTCCCTTGGAAAAGTTACCTCAGTTTTTAAGTGCTCTAAAGGTCATTTGGCAAGAGAGAGCCAGAAGAAAAGGGTGTAAGTCCCTCTTATCCAGTATACCAGAAATTTATATTATATAGGGTCCAGACAAAAATATACCTAGGCAAACAAGCACTCCATACACAATTAAGTAATTTTGCAGAGAAGATAACATAAATGTTCAAATTAAAGTCTGCTGAGAATATATAAATATTCAAATTTGGGAAATTCAAGCACAGAGTGTACTCAAAATATTAGACCTGGGTAGGATCTAAGCATTCCCTGCAGCCATGTCTCTTTCATTGGAGAGTCTCAGGTATGACCTCTACTGAAAACTTTTGGGTTAGGTAATTTCTGGACATACAAAGTTAGATTTAAGCAGTATAACAACTGATATATTTTCTGAATGACATAATAAAGCATTTTCCACAAACACGAGTCTTTATAAATATGTTTACTTTTTATCAACCAGTCCGAAGATACATATATTTAAGTAAAATGTATTTAATCAAATAGAATAGCAAATAAAATGACAAGAAAATATTTCTCCCCCCACCCACCATACATAGAATATACTTCTCCCACATGAATTATGCCATGAATGAGTAGGGTACATAATGGGAAAATACATTTAATTGATGACCACTCATGGAGGGTACATATTAAGGAATTTATGTGGCCAGAGAACATGTATAGCTAGGAAAACTCATACTTCCACCCTCCAAAGCTACAGTGTTGTCAGCTTCCTCTGGTGATGTTATCATTTTGTTTGTCAGTCACGTCCAAGTTTTCATGACCCCATTTGGATTTTTCTTGGCAAAGATACTGGAATAATTTATCATTTCCTTCTCCAGCTCATTTTACAGATGAGGGAACTGAAGCAAACAATATTAAGTAATTTGTCTAAGATCACTAGGCTAGTAGAAAAGCTAGTATATGTCTGAGCCTAGATTTGAACTCAGAAAGATGTCTTCCTTTTGTACTGTACACTGTACCACCTACTGCTCTCAGTTAGGCAAGTCATTCTGCTGGTTTCATGTTTGCTTCTGTTTCTGAAAACAGTTTCTAAAATTTTCTTCAATCACCTACCTAAATTTTCAGTCTACTGGAATGCTGTGGCTAAATAGCTTCTTCTGATAAAGAAAATCTTATGATTGTTCAATCTTGGTCAAAGATCCCAAACTAACATAATCAATTAAGCCTTAGATGAACAAAAGCTAGACAAAAAAAATTCAAGGATAAGATTGTTTTGTTTGTATTTTTGTTTGTTTTTGTTTTAACTCCTGGTGTTAGTGGCTGAGCCACAGTTATATCTCCTCTTACATTTGAACTCCCAGAAAAGACATTACAAGATTGAAGTCTTCTGATCAGTACTCAAAATCTAAAGTGTTGAATAATAAATAATGGGTTTTATATCTTTGTTTTCTTCTAGATGCATCTATTTCTTCAGTGTGCCTCAATTATTCTCAGAGCCATAGTGTCTCTTGAATTTCCCAAATTTGAATGTTTATGTTTTCTCAATAGATCTTAACTGCCCAAAACAAAAATTAAAAGCACAAAAGTTATGTGGACATTGGGCTATGAAGTCCATTTCATTTCTAAGAACTTCTTAATTAAAATGAAGATAAAGAGGTATATCTTTTCTCTATGTTTGCAACCCATATTATTATTAATTTATTGTTTATATCTTATGGCAGAAAAAAAAAAACAAAAAACAGCAACCTATTTTGACCATCAGAAAAATTTCAAAGTCTCCTTCTATAGAAAAGTTAAAAAAGACTAAAAACTCAGTGATCAAATTCTATATAAGCTGAGGCATTTCTCAATGTTAAGTCAGAATAAAAAGAAAGAAACAAACCAAACTAAAATAAAACCAAATGCAGAAGTGACATCAACACCAAAAGAAAAAAAAACAAAAAACCCTAATGAATAAATAAAACTTCTTTATATTTAAAGAAGCTCTTTTGATTCTCTGTAAAGATTGAAAGAAATAAGCTTACTAGATAGTCTTGTACAAATAAAGTAGACCTGATTTTTCTTGATACTTTCAAAGAATTAATGTAGTAGTGATTCATTATGTGTATCTGCAATCTGCATAATTGAAAAATAATAAGCACTTAATGAATTCTTTTTTCCTTCCTTCATTGTATATGTTTGTAATATTCTCTCTAAAATGTAATATTCTTTGTTGAGGTTTTCTTGGGGTCTCTGGAGGCAGCCATCATTTCACTTCAGTAATCACCACAAGTGCAGCCAGGAGTTAAAGTCCAAATCCTTTATTATCTCTTTCCAATCTTGTCTCCTTTCCTGGGGCCCTGTTAGCTTTCTTATAGTCCAGATCCTTTATTATCTCCTTCCTGGGGCTGGGCAACTTTCTGGAGAGCCTTTCAGTCTGGCCTTGGTCTTAGTGGGGGAAGTGCAGGAGTCCAGGCCAGCCACTAGGAAGATCGAAGATGGAATTGAATTTCTTCCCTTGGTTCTGAGAGCTTAAACTCCTGCCACCAGTCCTTTGCCTTCTCTTAGAATGTCTCTGAATCTAATTGGCTGAGGCTTCTAGGTTATATGCTCCACACTGAGTACAAACCAATCATTATATCACTAGGAAACCATTATTTATAGGATCAGATTAATGCTAAACTAGATTTAACCACTGTCTCCTCAATTCCACTTAGTACCTTGTTTCAAGTTCTGGCCCATAACATCTGCTTGTAGGATTAAATCAATCATACTGAACCATGATAAATTAGATAACTATTGTCTCTATCAATTCCACTGACTTAGTACCTTGTAAGAATCCTTTGTTTCAAGTTCAGAGTTCTGGTCCATAACATATGTATGCACCATGCAAGTGTGTGCATGAATGCATGTGTGTGTGTGTGTATGTGTAAAGTAAGAAACTGCAACTTCAGGGTGAGTGAAACTCTATAAGGCTAACAAATTAAAGTTGGAAAATCAAAATTTTATGGACACTGATTATTTGTCTTATTCTTTCCCTTCCTGATCATACATCCCATGGTCATATGAAGCTTTGCCAGTGTTCTTTTGACACTTTACATCTGGGAAAGAGTAGGATAGACATACCCTAGAGAAACCCACACTTGAGAAAGCTGGATGTGGGGCAGGGGAGGGAGAAAATTTGGAAAGTAAATTCAGATAGATGTAATGGGCTGAAGCTGAGCAAATGCACTAGGGGGAGCCACAGGTAACCCTAGAGAACTCCTAAATCTAGCCCTTTATACTATTAACTTCTTGATTTTTGACAAAGATGCACTGGCTCCAGCAGACAGGTTTTATAACCCACCGGAAGGGCAGTGTCCAGTGCAAGCAGCTCCACTATCTTTAGATAATCGCCAGGTGATGTGGAGAGACCCAGAAAGTGGTGAATGGAAGGGACCAGATAGACTAACTGCTTGGGGGAGAGGGTTTGCTTGTATCTCCACAGATGGAGAAAGAAACAGATGGGTGCCAATGAGCTGTATTCGCCTTGTCCATCACAGAGAGCCGGAGCAGACCCTTGAAACGAAGGAGAAGATCCAAGAAACATGGGTTGGTCCCATTGCTGACTGTGCCCATCACTGAAAAAGCACGGAAGTTATGGCGTTTGACTCATGGACATCGAAAATTGTTAGTATGATGACCGTGTTTAGCGCCCAGAGTATATTAAAATCAGCCGGAGTCAGAATAAGGAAAATCCTTGATCTTTATTATTGATTCTTTATTCTTTGAGGAGGTGAAGGGGAATGGCGATAGGAAGTGAAAGCAATCGCCACACAAATCTGGCCAGCAGTGACTCTGGCTCTCACACTCCACCCACCAAATCCTCTAGGCAATCTCCTGTACAGCACATCAAACTTGCACAGAGAGTGGGAGGGGCCATTCTTTCTCCAAGCATATATTAATAGAGTATTATCCGATTGCTAATTAGCCTCAAGTGCTCAGACCAGACCTCAGGGCATTTGCTCATCTTCAGCCCATTACAGATAATCTAATGGGAGACACTGACCTCATTCCAGGTATGAAGAGATGGGCTAGGATGCTTTTTGAGCTCTCACTGACAGCATTCATGTTGTTTCATGCCAAAAGTGATCTGGAGTATTATTCTGCCTATGAGTTTCTGAGCCATATAGTTTCTACTGGGCTTAGTTTCTTCATTTACAAGACCACTGATAATCTCTAAGGATTCATTCAGCTCCGTTAGTCTTTGACTAATGATTTCACAAATTCATTGGATGATTCCCATCAGAACATTTCTGTTGGTGGAGACAGTATAGAAATTAAAGTCATGGGACATAGATGATTGTTAGAGCTGAGGAGAGTGGACTCCTAAAAGATGCAGCAATATAAGCATGAAGTTGATAATTATGTGGATTAAGGGAGAAAGGTAGATATCTAGACCTCATGTCCAGAAAAATAGATAGATTGTATACTATTATTTGAATACATGAAGTCACAGTCCAGGGCATGAGAGATAATCCCTCTGTAAGGTAATGACATCAATGACTGGGGATAACCTGAGGAAAGATGTGAAGAACCTATCGTATGTGTCCTTGACTGGAGAGAAGAGAGTGGTAGAGAAAGAAGTCCTTGACAATGATTGTGACCTGGTTGGTTAGAATGGCCCCAGCAATTTCTACCTCATACCACATCTGATCTTCCTTATTCTCTTAGTAGGGAAATGTTTCCTCTTGGGGATGCTGATGTCCAGTTATCTAATCCCCTACTTCCATATCACCCTAGTCTTTTTCCCCAGAACTTTGGCCTCTCAAGAACACCCTAACTACTCGATCTCGGATCTCTTTAGTTTTAACACCATAGACAATGGGGTTGAGTGCTGGTGGGAAGAGCAGGTAAACGTTTGCCAAGAGAATGTGGATGTGAAGTGGGACATGGCGACCAAAGCGATGGGTAAAGAAGGAAAAGAGGGCAGGCGTGTAGGAGATGAGGATGACACAGATATGGGAGCCACACGTCCCCAGGGCCTTAGCCCTGGCTTCACGGGATGAGAGGCGGAGGACAGCTCGCGCAATAAGTGCATAGGACAGGCCAATGCAGAGCAAGTCCACCCCAATGACGAGCAATGCTGCTGTCAAACCGTACACACGGTTGGGTATGGTGTTCCCACAAGCCAGCTTCACCACAGCCATGTGTTCACAGTATGTATGTGGAATCACATGACTGTGGCAGAAGCTCAGGCGTCCAATAAGAAAGGGGCAAGGAAACATCAGCAGGGAACCGCGTAGCAGCGCAGCTAAGCCAATCCGAGCAATGACTGTGTCAGTTAGAATAGTAGCATAGCGCAGGGGGTCACAGATGGCAACATAACGGTCGAAGGCCATGGCTAGCAGCACTGTGGACTCCATCATGCAGAAGGCATGAATGAAGAACATCTGGGCCAGGCAAGTGGCAACAGCAATGTGCCCAGCCCCAAACCACAGGATGGCCAGAAGTTTGGGCAAAGTGGTGACTGATGCAGCCAGATCAATGGTCGAGAGCATACAGAGGAAGAAGTACACAGGCTTATGAAGAGCAGGCTCAGTGGCAACCACAGCCAAGATGGTCACATTACCCACGATAGTAGCCATGCCCAGGAAGCACACGGGTATGGAGAGCCATAGATGGATTGACTCCAAGCCTGGAATGCCCAGGAGAAATAACATAAGAGGTTCCTGGATTGTGTTGTTTGAAGATATCATGGCCTATCCCCACGATCCTGGGTTCCAAAGTATTATCAAACGTTCATCAAATCACCTGCAAAAATAGGACAAATATTTGAGGAATTAGTGAAAAGGAATAAGGCATTAAAAAGTTCTAAAAGAGACAGGGCTTCTCTTTTTGTTCTTTTTTTTTTTTTAATTAAAGCTTTTTATTTTTCAAAACATGTGCATGGACAATTCTTCAACATTAGTCTTACAAAACCATATTATATATATATACATATATATATATATACACACACACATATATGTATATATTTGTACATTTATGTATATAGGTATATGCATATATATATTTATACAATTATCATGCTACACAAGAAAAATCAAATCAAACTAGTAAAAAAAAAGATAGTAGTAAAAAAAAAAAAGAGAGAGAAGCAAAATAAAATGCAAGCAAACAACAACAAAAGAGTGAAAATGCTATGCTGTGAATCCCACTCAGTGCCCACAATCCTCTCTCTGGCTCTTTTTATTACTGAACAATTGGAACTGGTTTGAATAATCTTATTGGTGAAGAGAGCCACATCCATCAGAATTGATCACTATATAATCTTGTTGCTGCCATGTATAATGATCTCCTAGTTCTGCTCATTTCACTAGTATCAGTTTATGTAAGTCTGTCCAGGCTTCTCTGAAATCAATCTGCCTATTGTTTCTTACAGAACAATAATATTCCATAACATTCATATACCACAATTTATTCAGCCATTCTCTAAAGATGGGCATCCACTCAATTTCCAGTTTCTGGCCACTACAAACAGGGCTGCCACAAATATTCATGCACATAGAGGTCCCTTTCCCTTCTTTAGTATCTCTTTGGGGTATAAGGCCGGTAGTAACACTGCTGGATCAAAGGGTATGCACAGTTTGATAACTTTTTGAGCATAGTTCCAAATTGCTCTCCAGAATGGCTGGATCATTTCACATTTCCACCAAGAATGTATCAGTGTCCCAGTTTTCCCACATTCCCTCCAACATTCATCATTATCTTTTCCTATCATCTTAGCCAACCTGAGAGGTGTGCAGTGGTACCAGAGAGAGGATTTCTTATCTATTCCCTTATTTGTTGAAAATGTCCTTGAGTTCAAGCCTACATTGACTTCCAGGATCAGTCTATGGAGGGCCTTAAGGGATTATCCAAGACTATCAGGGTCTCTGATATTGTCTTAATAGGTCATTCATTCATTGAAAAATAAATACCTAGAGACAATTTGGTGGTGCCATAAATGCCATGGTTGCTGTGCCCTGCGTTTAAAGGCAGGTAGATTTAATTTCAGATACGAGTTGAGTGATTCTGGGCAAGTCACTTAATCTCTACCTGACTCAATTTTTTCACTTATAAAATAGGGATGATAATAACTAATATTTATATAACAGTATTTTGAGCCAGGCATTGTCTTAATTGCTTGACAGTCCCAAAAGGAAGATGCTATTTATTTGTTTTCTCATTTAGTGACAAGTAACTTGTTCATGGTCACAAAGCTAGTAAGTATCTAAGGCCAAATTTTAATTCAGATCTTCCTGATTTCAGGCTAGGTGTCCTATCTACTATATTATCTGGCTGCTAATAGTAACACTCACTTCCCAAGGTTGGGAGGATAAGAGATCACATTTTTAAAGAGCTTAGTGCTTCTATCTCTTGTGATCTTAGATTTCTAGGAAAAGAGCTATCCTAGGTCCTATCAGTCACCTAATTCCCTGTTCTCAGGAAGGCTTTTTGAAAGTTCTAATTTGACTTTTTCCTGCTACAGAGTTGGGCTTTACTTACCATCCTAAAAAAGTATTTCTTAACCTTTTTTTTTTTAATCCTACTGTATCATGTCCTCAAAGTTTCAAATGAGAGGAAGCAAAAATAGCCCTGAAACTGACATCTGAAATCATGGGAAATTTGCTTCTGTCATTAAATAACTTGCCTTGTAATCTAAAACAAGTCATCTATCTTCTTTATGCCTTGGGGATGCAGAGATTGGTAGGGATTCCTAGCAGAGACACTGTCCCCATAAAATAACTTGTCCTTGGGAACAGATCTCAAATCTGAAATAGTTTTTAAAGTAAATTTATTTGGTCATTTGGCAGAAGGGAGTCTACCCAAGTTCTGGAAGATTTACAGTACATACAAATTTGACAAAGGAACCAAACATGAATCATTTGACAAGCATGCAACACATGAGTTATACATGAATAACATGAAGAGAACCCAAAACACAAGCTTGGGTGAACCCTAACCAAGTTCTGGTTATGGTAACCCTAAAAAAGGATGTTTTTGATAAATTCAATGTCTGAAGGAACTCAAAATTCATCATCATAATATCTGGAATTCTAAGAGTCAGGTAATATGAATATAGATATCCTTTAATCATAAAAAAATGGATTTAAACAATTTCTGAACAACATAACTATTTTGCCTACAAAACAAATTGAATGTATCTTTCATATACCAGCCTCTTAGGATGTGAAAACAGGTTAATCTTTACTAGGCAGAACATAAAGCTAATTGCTAAAAAGGTTCTAATCTCCATAAGTCATATTTCTATAGAACTTTGTGGTTTACAAACTGTTTTATCACCAATACCGTATTTGATTCTTGCAATACCCTTATAAGGTAGATAGTAATATGGGAAAGCTCCTTCCATGGGAATTTTTATTCAAAATGCTATTATCTCCATTTTAAAGGCCATGAAATAGACTCAACAAGGTTGAGTGGCTGATGCTTTCAAAAATTAATTACTCTCAGAGATGTGATTTGAACTCTGGATTTCCAACTCCAAACCCAAAGACATTAGATTATGGTGTATTTTACATATTCCATACTTTCCTTTGAAACCAGAGATGACCTTGAGTCATTTACTACCCCTTGAGTATAGTTCTTAGATCTTTGTCCCTATCTTGAAGAGGGAACATTAGGAACCAGAAACTATCAAGCTAAGATCCATGAAAAAGAAATCTCCCAGTTACCCTGAATTGAATTTTCTTCTCTCATCTTTACTTCCAAGCTTCTATAAATATAAACATATTTATATAAGTATAATATAAATATAAAATGATCCATATTTTTATATATTAAATATAAATGATTTTGTACATTGAGTTATAAAAAATTAGAGGGCAACACCAGATCATTTCTTCCTTGAAGTCTGATATTCTTCTATAAGTATCAGAACTATCTGAAATTACATGGAAATTCTAATTTATGCTACTATAAAATAATCCAGAAAATAGAGTTCTATTCCTCTGGTTTTAAAAACTGTCTATGATTTACCATTGGGCATAAGATATTTTTCGGATACAAAGCTCAGTCCAGTATAGATGCTCAACTAATTTCAGTTTGCTGCTTAAAGACACCAGAGGGATTTGTGCCTCCCAGTCTCCCTACTCTTTTTTTTTCTACTTCATAGAATCATCTTCTACAAGGGTCTAATTTTTAATCATTTCCCCCTCCTTGTTTTCAGCAAAAGATTTGGGAGGGAGTCTAGAATATGTCAAGTAAATATTTTTGAAAGAATGAAGATATCAGCAATTTACACTTTACTATAAATTTCAACATCTTCTCCTCTTATGGAAAAAAAATTCCTGGCAAAGGAATTTCAGATCTGGAAGGAGAGGCCTTCCTGGGCTACTGAAATATCTCCACAAAAGTGAGCTCCCCCCAACCCTTTACCTGTCAGATTGGCACAGTGTCACCAAAGAAATAAAGCAAAGTTTACATCCCCAGAACTTATCTGTGTTCACTTAAGCTTTGTGTTTACTTAGAAATGCAATATCTTTAAAAGCCTTGATTTTTACTCCTCTATCTCTAATTTGAATAATAACTTGGAATAGATTTCTGTATATTTGCTGTTCTTCCACCAGATGATGTTTCCCTTTCCATGAGCTTTCCAAAAGTTCTCCTCATTCTGTTCTAAATGCCAAATTATAAGATGTCCATGGTCAAATGCCAACTCAGAACCTCAGGGAATCTCATCGATAGATGAACTTAAAAATCACACATTTGACCAGAATATCAATACAGCCATCATTCTTAACAGCTCTAACAACTGGTCACATGATTTCCCCTCAAAAGACCTCTAATGGAGAGAGTTTTAAATCATTGGGTCTCAGTTTCCACAGCTATAAAATGGAATTGATAATACCTGAAGTGCCTGCCTTATGGAATTGTAATGGAAAAAGTGGTTTGTGACTTTAAAATGGGAGTTTTTAGGATAGAAATCTATGATTTCTTTAGGATAGGAACTCACTCCCTTGTTATAGATTTCACTTTCCCTGCATTTTATAGTCTGAGTGTGATCTAGAACCCAGCTTCTTAAGGTGTGGTTCACAATCCCATATGGGATCTCATAACTGAATGTGGGGATTGAGAAATTATAATTTATGATCAGTAAATGTTTGATTTGTACACTAATTTTATATACCTATATATCTGGGGTCACATAAAAATTTCTTGAGCAAAAAAGGATTGTGAGTTGAAAAAGTTTAATAAAGCCTGTTTTAGAACACTTAGAGAATAAATGACTAGGTCACAACATAGTATATGTCATAGGAGAGAGTTGTTGTTACCTCCTAAAGCTGTCGATTATACTTGAAAAATTTTAGTGGTCTGAAAGTTTTTCCTTTTCATGGAGACAAAGTTTGTCTTTCTGAGACTTATATGAACAGATCTATTCCTTCTAACCCATTATAGCCCTTTAGAGATTGGAAGATGGTTTCTATATTCACCATAATTTATTCTCCAAGCTAAATATCCTTAATTAGTAGAATTATAGAATTAAAGTTAGAAGGCAGATGAAGGCCATCTGGTCCAGCTCTCTCATTTTTCACATGGAACAGGACCAGACACTGAAGCCCAGAGAATTAAGTGATTTCCCGTGTTACATAAGGATGAAGATGCATAGCAGGTAATGGGCCCCAAGTCCTTTGCTGCAAAGTCATGCTTATATTATTCTGTCAAGTTGACTCTTCTTTATATCATCCATCAAAGGCTATGGAGAATTCCTGGTTAAGTCTCACATCCCTAAACCATATATTTGTACGAGAATCTCCTTTGACTTTGTGCAACAAGAAATTAGGGTCAAGATTCTTTTGTCATTGCCACCTACAAAATCCTAGCTTAAAAAAATACAACTAGGGTCTCTCCATATATTCTTCTTAGTAAAAAACTAATTGCAGAAACTGACAAGGGTATAATGAACATTTTATCCCATTTAATTATTTGTATGCTTTCATAGGAAACTCTCACTCAATAGAAAGCTATTGATATTAGGCATAATCTTAACAAATCGTCCAAATGACAATTTACCTTGCTTTGTGTCCAAATGTATCTTTTATCCCTTTATTTCTTTCTATAATCATGTGTCTATATCAGCATTAGTGGCCCCTAAATTAAACTATAATATAGGCCTTTCTCTGTTGAGCCATCTGATTGTAATATTATCTTTACCACCCAAGTGCCTAAAAAGAATAAGGAATCCATTAATCATGGAAAATATCTCTTTATAGGGCAAAAATGCTCCTATAATATTCACTATAATGCAATCTGTATCTAGTTCTCTTACTTCAACAAATTATATAACAAGTCTTGAACCTTCTCAAAACTAAACAGTGGAAATCATCTTCCCCAACCCCCTTATCTCTAGACCAATACCAATAGATGTCCCCAAACATTTTCAGAGAAAGTTTTAGACAACCCATATCTCATACTAACAGTGGAGATATTCTCCCTTGACCTCTAACCTGTATCATCCTTATTGCAAGGGACCCCCTCCCTGTTCGAGTTGCCTTTCTTGATGATGCTGAAGATGTGCATCCCTGGCCCAGACTCACTTGGCCCCAGAGTGGCAGCAGCAAGAGTGGGTGAGATTTTGGAGATGGAGGAACATCTTTGGGAAACAGTAAAGACATTGTTGACCATGGAACTCAGTGTCTGCCCAGCACTCCAACCTGTCAGAATGTTAGGCAAAGAAACAATTATAGTGACTGAATACTCCTCATATCCATCCTATGAGGCCTCTGGGGGCCTACAATCAGTAGAGTTCCGTCTGATACAGGGAGCTCTCAACTCCCAGAATAGTGAATGTAGAACCCAGATGAGCAGGTATTCTCTCTTGGGTATCTATCATGGCTTAAAGAGATTAATTTGTCTTCTCTTGTGTGTGTATATGTGTGTATGTGTGTGCATGTGTGTGTGTTTTTCAGGAAAGGAGAAAAATAAATTTGGCAGGATCCAGTCCTTGATGTTTTCTGAAACTTCATAATCCCCCTGTAGATAGTAATCTTTTTTTCTCTGTGATTTCCTGTTTAACACTGGTAGCACAAAAGCAGTAGGAGAATGAGGATGTTAGAGTCATAAGGCATGAATACCATCTTGCCAAGGCCCTAGTCTCAAAGCAAAGCTCTCAAAGATATCCTGTAAACTTCCCTACATCATCCTATCCTGGCTTCTCTTGTTTCATCATCTATCCTAGAGTCAGAAACTTAGACTATCCCAGAATTAGTGTTTGTCTTTCTTTTTCTTTTCCTTGCTTTTTAAAGGGTGATGGGATGAATGCTGTGCTAGCAGTCAGGAGAACTGAGAACTAGTCCCACTTCTGCCACTGACTCCAGAGGGCAAAACCACAAAATCTTAAGAGTCAGAAGGCATCTCAGAGGGCATTTTATTCAATCTGTACCTGGCTGAGAACTCTCTCACAACATCCCCAGTAACTATTTGGAGCAACAATGTCTGCTGGGTGTATATCTGTACTCATAAGGTTCACACAAGACAGTGGATATAAAACATTTTGTGAACCTTAAAGAATATTAAGCATATAGAGAGACAGATATATATGTACATGTATAAGTACTTTAGATGTAGATATTATCTATATCACTATCTATATATGCACAATATATTGTAGCTATATTTATATACTCTCCATCTCTATATTACTTTAATGTTTGCAAAGTACAACCTTGTGAGGCAGTCATTATATGTATTATTATCCTACAACAGATGAGGAAACTCAGGCTCAGGGAGGTAAAGTAATTTTCTTGTGTTCCTTAAGCACTACTAAGGATGAGAGTCAGGATTTAAATACAGGTCTTGCTGATTTTCTTTTTGAAGAATAAAATGAGAGAGGTATGGTTAGATTGCTAGTGAACTTCCTGTAGGCTCAATAAGAATCAACAATGTTAAGTGATTACTGCAAAACTAAAACAATCTTGGACTACAATGAGAATCATGTTTTCCAAGAAGAGGGAAGTGATGATCCCCTTGTACCTTGCCTCAGTCAAACCTTATGAATAGCATTGCATTCAGTTCTGGGTGCTGTAGTTTAAGAAGCACAGTGGAAAAGTTCTTCCCAATTAGAATGTAAGGATCTTGAAAATAGGGATTATTTCATTTTTTTCCATTATACCCTTATCACCAAGCACAGTGTATACAGATTAGAATTTCATATATGCTTGTTGATGTTTTGGTTGGAAAGTATCTAGAGAAAGCCAATTAAAATGGTGGAAATCCATGTCATATAATGATCAGTAGAAAAAATTTTGGAGGTTTATCCTGAAATAG